>NW_023605083.1:49043960-49317284 GCF_014898055.3 Talpa occidentalis | reverse complement strand
GTGTGTTGAAGTCTCCCACTACGTATGTGTGTTTCTCTGATGTCTGTTTTCAGAGAGGAAACAGTTGTCTGATATATCTTTTGGTGCTCCTTCGTTTGGTGCATATATGTTAATGAGTGTTTTTCTTCTTGAAATATTGTCCCCTTGATCATAATGTATGACCATTGGGTCCTTTTTATCTTTTTGAGTTTGAAATCTGTTTTATCTGATATAAGTATAGCTGTTCCTGCTTTCTTTTTGCCCATTTGCTTGTAGGATTGTTTTCCATCCTTTAACTTTGAGCCTATTTTTATCTTTTGTAGCTAAATGTGTTTCCTGTAGACAGCAAAAGGTTGGGTTTTGTTTCTTAATCCAGGCTGCAACTCTGTGTCTTTTTGAAGAGTTAGTCCATTTACATTTAGAGTTATATTTGATATGTTAACATCTGTATTTGCCATTGTGTTTTCTTTCCTTTGATTTTATTTATTTATTCTTTAATAACTTTTTTTTTTTTGGCCTTCTTTGTTATTCGTCCCTCTGAGTTCTGGCTTTAGGACTCCTTGTAGTATTTTTTGGAGTGGGGGTTAGTTGCAATGAAATTCCGGAGTTTCTGTTTGTCTGGGAAGGTCCATATTCTTCTTCAAAGAGGAAGGAGAGCTTTGCGGGATAGAGTATTCTTGGTGGCATCTGTTTTCTTGAGTCTGTTGACTATGTCCCTCCACTCTCTCCTTGCCCGTAGTGTTTCTTCGGAGAAGTCTGATGTCAGCCTGATTGGCTTTCCTTTGATGTTATCTGTTTCTTCCTCTTGCCAGCTTCATATTTTTTCCTTGTCCTGGATTCTTGGGACTTTACTATTATGTGTCTTGCTGTATTTTTTCTTTCGTCGTGGAAGTTGGTGTTTCTTCTTGCTTCTTGTATATCAATTTCAGCTCCTTCTTCACATTTGGGAAGTTCTCTCTTCAATTATCTCTTTGATATTTTCTCTGTTCCTACTTCTCTCTCCTCTCCTTCTGGTATTCCTATAACTCTTATATTTCCTTTCCTCATGGAGTCAGATAGTTCCCGAAGTCTTTCTTCATTCTTTTCCTTCGTACTCTTCTTTCCTTTTTCTTTTTTGGTTCTTTTTATTTCTGTTGTCTTCAAGAGCACTTATTCGTCTTCCATTTCATCAATTCTGCTTTCATTGCTTCCCAGAATTCTTTAGTTTTCCACTAATTCTTTGATCTCCTGCATTTCTTTTACTTCCCTCTTTAGGGAGTCAATTTCATTCTTCTGATCGTTGATTATTTTTCCCTTATCATTGTTTTCCTTTATGACTTCTGTCAGTTTTTTAATCACGGCAATTTTAAATTCTCTTTCTGGAAGGCTCAGAAGTTCTTCCAAGTTACTGTCGTTGCAATCTGAGGGCTGGTTTTCTTTTGTGGTGTGCTTTTTTTCTGGAGAGTTGCTAGGTTGCGTGTGGTTCTTCTTCTCCCTACTGTCTGTTTTCTAATTTGCCGTATGCGTTGGGACACTGTGTAGTTGGGACTGGCCGGCATCTTGGGTGAGCTTCTCTGCTCCCCTCTGGTTCCTCCAGGAGTCATCTGTCAGTTTCAAGCAGTCTTTATGGAGAAGGTCCTGTCTCCTAAAATGTCGATGTGGGGACACACTCCCCTGTGCCCTGGTCTGCCCGGCGGTGGGTTCCTGCTCCCCCACTGGGCTTGGACTGCAGGCCAGAGGGGGTCTGGCGTGGGCGAACTTCCCCCGCTCACCTCTGGCTCCTGAGGAAGCCTTCTGCAGGTAGTCTTTACTGAAGAAATGTCCCTGTTCTAAAATGGTGATGTGGGACACACTCCCTGCGCGTACGGTGTCAGGCACACTCTTCTGCGTGCCTGGTCTGCCCGGCTGTGGGCGCTCGCTCCCCCTGTGGGCTCAGACTACTGGTCGGAAGGGGCCAGGTGTGGGCTAACTCCCCAGCTGGCCACTATCTCCTTCAGGAGCCTGTGCTGGCTACAAGTCGCTAGGTGGCGCCAGAGATTCTCTCCTAGCCCTTGGGGAGCTGATTTTCCACCCCGTGGGACAGGGAGCAGAGCGGGATGGTAGGGTACACCTCAACGGCTTTGGGGTGCTGTGTCTGCCTTGTGCCCCACGGTCGTGCGGAACCCACGCCCCTAATTTCGTGCCCCGGGTCTCAGTTCCAAAGCCCTCAGTTCCAGGACGCGGGCTGTAGCCCAGATCAGTGGCGCGGGAATGGCGCCTTTTGAATCCCGCTCCCCTGCCTGGGCGCCTGGTTCCTGCTCACTCCGGGAGGGCCTCCGCGCGTCTCCCCGCAAGCCTAGGTCGTCTCCCGGCAAGCCTAGGTCGCAGGCGCGGGGACCTGGGCAGCTGCGATCCGATCCGCGCAATCCGCTCCGCTTTCCCCGCGCAATCCCGCTCCGTGTCTGTTTTTCCGGCGCGCCGCTTCCGCGCAGGCTTACCGGGCGGCCGGGGCTGTGTGCTGGGGCTGGTCTCCTCCTGGGCGGGGCTCTCTGCAATGGCGCCCGGAGCTCACCTCCGCGGCGGATCCTGCGGGGGTTCTCCTCAGCTCCCGTTCACAGGGTGTGGTGGCTGCAATAGTTCCTTTCCACTCACAGTCCCGCTTGCTGCGTCCTTTGTTCTTGTTGGCAGTTTTAGTGTGTCGTTTTCCTCCTCTCTGCGGGTCGGAGAGTGCCGCCTCTGTGGGCGGGGGAGGGGAGCAGGGTTCTGCGCTTCCCTGCCTTCTGGTCCTCTTTTATGGCAACTTTCTTCTTCGGGCAGTTTGCTGGTGTCGTCCGTTTATCTTCCGTGTCACAGTTCTCACTGGGACCTGCCGCTTTTCCTCCCTATTAACTTTTTTTTAATGGGAGATCTTACTTGCAGCGTCTCCTCGCCGCCATGTTGCTCCGCCCCCCAGATTTATTTTAATATACTGCTAAGGGGAGCAGTGGGCAAGAGAGGAAAGTCTGCTGTGCCATAAGTGGGTTAGTTCCCTGGCTGGGGATCAAACTCAGGCTGTAGTGGTGATAGTGCTGAGACTTAACCCCCCACACCACCAGGGAGGCCTGGCAGGAAGGTCTTCATGCTTTTCTCTTCACTTGATGATGACTTCTCTCAATTCTTTACCTGTTCACTTTTAACAGAGTTCCCCAGGGCAAGGGTCCTTATCCTTTAGCTTTGTGACTCTTCAAGACTGGGGAGTGGTGTCAGATAGTGGGAACATTTGGCTGGTAATGAAAAGACCAGGTTTTTTTTTTTTTGGTCCTAAGCAAAAGTAAGTAGAAAGAGGATGAGGTGTTGAAAGAGTCTCTTACAGATGCTCAAGCTTGTGTAAGCAACATTAACTGTTGAATTAATTTTCCCCCCTGTTAGCAATAAAAGTTATGATACCCATTTACCAGGAACAAGATAGATTTCAATAAATGTCACATTTTTACTTCTTTTTCTTCATTGATCTATTTGTTTACACCTGGCACTAAAGTGAAGTTTGAAGGTATAGGGAGGGAATAAAGAGGTCTTTTATCTAAAGCAAACTGGTTTTGATAGTAGGCAAGGTTAATAATGTGACCTGTTTTATTTTACCCTTTCTGTATATCCCAATACTGGTTGGAACAGCCTAATATTTTTAGAGAGCTGATAATATTTTCATATCATTGTAGGTGATGTTAAAGTACATAAAATCAAATGAGGTCTTTGAAAGTTGATGCTGTTCACCAAGAATTTAATCATATGGGAAATGCAGAATTGTTTGGTCAGATGGACGGGATTTTTCAGGATTCATCACTGAGATGTTCTTTTACAGGCAAGAAAAGGAAATAATTCCTTGTGGTTTGATCTACTGATATACCAATTATATTTGTGTAGATTCATTCACTCTCCTTTTCTTTAAAGACACATTGATTATCAAGAGCCCTGTAATTGAATACAAAATTTTGATGAGTCTCTTTTTTTTTAATCTCTTTTATCACGGAATACTTAATGTTTCTTGCAATTTTTTTCCCCAGTGGTTTTATAGATACAATGAAAAGAAGGCTGTCAGAGAATTGCTTCTTTTAAATTTATTTTGTTGATTGGCTTATAGTTCTGTTTCATGGATATTTTTTAAGGATTCTTATTTCCCTAAATAAGATTAGTGATTTTGAGGATGTTTATTTTCCAGGCAAAAAGTTGGTTACTTTAAGGAAAGTTTAAGGAAATGTGTTTGTAAATTCAGTGCCTAGAATGTGCCTATAAAAATTCATTGATATCATTTGGATCAATACATTTTCCTTTCCCTTCTGTGGGGTAAGTCTTACAGGAATTTTCACAGCAAGATTTCTGAGTACTGTGTTTGGAGGATTCTTTCATCAACTTGGCACAGAAAGAAATATCATCTTGACCTTGTTTCTGAAGGATATTTTAACCTCACTAATTAAGCAACCTCCACTGCTACTCAGTGAAGTTCTCTTGAGAGTGAAGGGCCTTTGATTAGGGAAATTCCCTAATTGGATAGGACCTCTCATCATAAAACAGTCATAACATGTTGATTATAGTTTTACCATTAGGAATTCTATTGCTTAACACAAATGGATTATAATAAGAATTTGATTAACCTAAATCAGTTTTAGCCTGGAGATATTTGGGACCATGGAAAAGATCAAGTCCCTTTGGCAATCCAAAAATCTCAGGAAAAAGGATGGGGTTTTGATTCATGATAGCAACAAGGAATATTGCACTATAGAGTTTGGGTTTTTATCTAATAACAATATTCCAATGATTACTAAGTCTGATACTTATCTTATATATATTTCTCAAGTTGCACTTAACATTTTTATTAAGAAAATAGGAGTACACAGAATTGTATAATAAATTTCCATATACCCATCAATTGCCAATATATTATCAATTTTGTGTCATCAGTTCCCCCACTTTTTCTTTGTCTTCTGGGAAGATTTAAAGCAAATTCCACATAAATTATTTATAAATACTTCAGTATTGACCTCTGTTAACCTATTTTTGTGTGAACATGAAAATAATAACTATAGATCCTAAAACTTAGATGGGACTTTACAAAGTGCCTTATCACATTATCACAAAAAATTATGGATATTATCATCATTATTGAAGCAGATATAAATCCCCAGAGAGTTTGAGTGGTTAAATAATCTCAGGTCCTACTGAATAGTGACAATGGCTTTCAAACCTGGGTCTTCTGCAGATACTTAACTTAGTTGTACACTGCAACGTATACGCCTGTATTAAGAAAAAAGCTATTCCCTGGGTATTGACTTCCACTGCTCTGAATACAGCCTCCTTTCCTTTGGTCCTGTGATACCTGGGGATCAACTAAAGAAAACTGAGGAGAGAGAGAGAAAAGTGGCCATTGGAGATCGTTTTAAACATGCCTTTTTAATTCTAATGTTTTGATATCTCAGGCCTTGCCGACCCTGGAGAGACTGACCTGGAGAGACCTTCTAGGCCTTCATCTAGAAACAGTAAAGAATTACCCTGCAAGTTTACCTTTATACATTAACAATTAACCCAAAGCTCATATCCCTTCTTTACTGGGCTCTTATATTCTAGGTCATTATCTGCCCATCCTAATCATCGCTGCACCAGACACCAGATGACTAGGGATAGACTGTCTTCCTGGTCTCCACAGAAACTGTTCCAGTGCAAATCTACCTACTCTACCATTCATATTTCTTCCCATGGAAACCACAATAAAGGCTCTTGCCCACATTTCCGCTCAATAATTGCCTCCTGACAGACCATGGTGCTCCCTCCATGGCCAAGTGTGGTGTGTTGTGCACTTCCTTTGGGGAATTGTGTTTATAGCAAGCTCTTTTCAATAGTAGTCTTCTCCCAATCTGTTGGTCTCACCAGATCTGGAGAATGATAAGTCCTACACTTAAAAACAAGATGAGCAAAGCTGAGTAAAATTTGGTGGGCATTACTTACTTCAGGAAGACCTTGCAAACTAGTTGGAAGTAGGTGAGGTCCAGGGTTGGGTATCAAGTTGGCAATCAAACTGTACCTGAACAACCACTGAGGACACACAATGAAATCTACAGCACATGAAAACATCATAGTTGAATAGCAATAGGCAACCATTCAGTCCTCCTGTATGCTGGTGGAGATGGGCTGAATTTCAGGGGGAACCCTAACTTTTGTTAGGTAAGAATGTCATCTCAAATATTGTGCATGTCCCCACAACTGTAGGAAGGCAGTGTTCTCTTGCATTCTCATCAATATTTCTTTCCATCGGCCACCATTCCTGGTGGACTATTGACATATATAAGTGAGGTTTTACCTCAAGTTGCCTCTTCTTTGAGTCTTCAGTTCTTGAGTTACCTCTTGCATTTCCAGTTTTATTTCCATTTTCAGCTTGAATTGTAGATCTGTCAGAGACCTTAGAGCCAAGCCCAACATCCTCATTTTACAGATGAGGATCGTGAGATTGAGCAAGGTGAAGGAACACAGCTAAGTCCTAAGAACACAGGATACAGCAGGTAGTCTAAAGTATGGGCTTTGTGATGTGAAGTACTCATTCTCTTCCTCTACTGATAATTTTATTATTTATTTATTTATTTTTTAAGATTTATTTTATTTATACAAGGACTGGGGTACAGGCCAGAGGCGTGAGAGGGTGAGAGGATTCACCAAAGTCAGAGCAGGGAATAGAACAGGCAGACTGATGAAATACACTGCTGAGGGGAGCAGCGGGCGAGACAGGAGAGGTCTGCTTGTCATGTGGGTTTCTCTGAGGCTGGTGGGGATCGAACAAGCACTGTAGAGGCTGCAGACAGCTTCACAGTGCTGTGTTCAACCACCTGCACCACCAGGGAGCCCCTATACTGATAATTTTAAATAAAATATGAGTTTTATTCACTATAGATCATATCTCACAATAACAATTTCTAGTGGACCATGAGTTAGTTGAATGTAGCACTGACAATATAATAAAACATTTATTTAAATAACTAGGAAATTTGTTACTTCCTTATGAAAAACGTATGTACTGGTTTGTACTTATTTATCATAATTCTGACACACTTGCTAGATTTTCCTTTCTGGCTTTGCTTACATATACACAAATACACTCAAACACCGACAAATGTACAACATAAACATGCTTCTCATCCTAATACTCATTCCCCTATCCCTATTGGTTTAAAAAAAAAAAAAAAACTTCTAAACTTCTAACTCAAATGAAGATGGATGGGACAATAAACTACAGACCATATGTTAAAAGATCCCATAAAAATGCATTAATTATAACATGAATTGACTGGAGTAATATCCAGAATGGATACTATTATTTTAAAGAGGCATTTTATTATTTTTGTACTGGTTCTGGGAAATATATGATTAAAGTTTAATTATTCAATAATGAACTCACTTATCTAAAATCATGAACCCAGGACCCATGTGTCCTTGCTAACTATTGAAGTGACCTGGACATCATTAGGAAGATTCCTGAGGCGAGTGATTCTCAAAACAGAATCACTTGGAGGTCTTACTCAACCACAGGGTGACTGGGCCCACTCTCAGAGGACCTGATATAATAGGTCTAGAATGGGTCCCATGCATTTATATTTTAAAAGGTATCTTCTGATCCAGGAACAACATTTGGGAGCTGCTGACTCAGGATAGCATTTACTTGCAAGTTATACCAAAAAGGGGCTGGTGGGAGTCTCCTGATTCCTCCAGACCAACTCATGGCCTTGTGGCTTTATCCCAAATAGACCACATATTATTATCTTCTCTGAGCCCAGATTAAGACCTGAAATTTTCTAGGAGGAATCTCTTAGAACACTTGCAAGTAGTAACCCAAGTCAGACAAATATGTATGAAAAACACACCAAATAGCATCAGCTTGAGAGTAGATCCACTAACACCTGCATTTTTGAATGCATTAAAATAATCAGACATGTTTTATATATCCTCTGAGCAATTTGGGAATGAGGGACACTTCCATATTCATGTCTACTAATCGTTTGTAGGAAATACAAAAAAAAGATTTGATAAGTCTCTGCTGCCATGAAACATGGTTCTCCTGTAATATAGGTGTCACTAGCTCATATAAGGTAGTGCCACCTCCAGGGTAAGTTGCCTTTAACTATATATGCTATTGTTAATTTTAGTGTATTGATATAGTTGATCCTCAAATTGTGGATTCCATATTTGCAAACTTGCCTATTTGATAAAATTAATTCATGACCCCAAATCAATACAGTTTCTGATGCTATTTGTGGGCATGTGCAGAGGTGATTTTGATTTTCCCAAGGTATTTGTTCCTAGCTGAGCACCAACAAAGAAAGCCTCTGCTTTCTTGTTTCGGTTCTCATACTGCAAAGAAATGTCCCTTTCACAGTCTAGTTAGTATCATGATTTTCACATTTTTGTGCTTTTTATTGGTGATTTATTTACTTTATATTTTTTCTTTATTAGCTAACAGTGGTTTACAACACTGTATTTGATTCAGAAATACAGGCTTCCACCTCTTAGGTGTTCCTTACCATACCTTGCCCACCACCAAGGCACCCACAGTCCTCCACCATAGTCCATTGTGCCCCCCTTCTCTCTCCATGCTGCCCCTCCCACTCTGGTAGCCTCAGTTTTTACTACCCTGAGTGCTCCTGATCTCCCTTGATTTTGCTGTTTAAAATGTCCCCCAAGCCACTGAAGTGCTCTCTAGTGTTTCTAGTCACCAGAAGGCTGTGAAGTGGCTTTTGAAGGAAATATGTGTCAGATTAATTTTGTTCAGGCATAATTTATAGTGCCATTGGCCATGAGTTCAATGTTAATGAATCAATAACATATCTTAAATAAGATGCCTTTAACTAGATGAAACAAGGTGATCAGTTGACCAAAGTGCTATTTCCAGAGGGTTGTGAAAGCTAACCCTCTATTTCCCCTTGCAACAGTGATGGAGCAGGTGCTAATCCAGGTTTGGCAATGGTTTTATAGACATGACTATCATGAATGAGAACAGATATGACTTGAATTTGCTGAGGATATCATGCTTAGTGAATTTTATTCATCTGCTGATTAAATTTACCAACTTATTTCATGCTATCAGCACTATATATTTATTCACTTCTCAAATATGACATTAAAACGCAGACTTTCCACCATGAAAAAGTAAAAATGTCACCTAGGTGACTTTCAAATCTGCTCACGTGCAGTGGACCAGGGAGCACTGGATGATTTTTTTTTTTTTTTTTTTTTTAATTTTCTAGAGGCATGTCTTATTTATTTATTTATTATTTGTTTGTTTGTTTGGTTTATACATGCACTGGGTACAGTCAGAAGCGCGGGAGGGTGAGAGAATTCACCAGAGCCAGAGCGGGGAGTAGAGCAGGCAGAAGGACCGAAGGACACTGCTGAGGGGAGCAGCGGGCGGCAGGAGAGGTCTGCTCGCCATGTGGGACCCTCCTCCGGTGGCCGGGGAGCAGCCGGGGATTGAACCGGCTGCAGAGGTTGCAGGCAGCTTCGCAACCCAGCGCTCAACCGCTGCGCCACCGGGGAGGCCCAGCACTGGATGATATTTAACTGGCTTTTTTCCTTCCTTAGTCTCCACAAAATAGAAGTCTTTGGTTGTCTTGGTCTTACAGCCAGGAGTATAGACTCCCTGGCCCTGCGATGTCCACACTTAAGGACTCTGAACATCGGGAGAGTCCCCCAGGTTTCTGAGGCCTGCTTGATCAGGATCCTGAAGAACTTACCAGAAATGACTGCCCTTAATGTTGCTGCCCTCAAAACGGTGAGAACTCTTGGACTCATATAGATCTTTTCAATGTCTTCACTTTCCTACTTTGTCAGAAAATGAAACTATTTTTATTAATTATATTTACTTAGGTAATGTTGATTTACAACATTGTATATATTTTAAGGTGTAGGTTCATACCTTTAGAAATGGATGTTCTCACACCATACCCATTATCAAAGCACCAAAAATCTACTATAGTCTCTTGAGTGCCCTGCCCCCTTTGTTCCTGACCTCCAAACTCCCCTCTTGGTAGCCTCAGTTCTTTGGTCAGATTTCAAGGATTTGTCTGTTCCTTTGCCTTGATTATTTTTTTTTATATTCCATATATGAGTAAAATCATCCAGTATTTGTCTTTCTCATTCTTTCTTATTTCACGTTAGCATAATAACCTCCAGTTTCATCCATGTTGTCTCAAAAGACATGATTTCGTCTTTTTTTTTTTAATCTATCTATACACATTACTTCTTAATCCACTGGATTACTTCCACTGGATTACTGGATTACTGGATTAGTGGATTACTTCTTAATCCACTCATCTGTCCTTGGGCAGAGAATTTGGCTATTGTAAATAGCATTGCAATACACACAGGAATGCATATATCCCTTCAAACAGGGGTTTTTGTATTCTTTGGGTAGATGCCTAGGAGAGGAATTGCTGGATTGTATGGTAGGATCTATTTTTAAAGTTTTGAGAAACTCCCATACTGTTTACTATAGAGGCTAGAGTAGTCTACATTTGTACCAACAGTGTGTAAGGGTTCCTTTCTGCCCACCTTTCCAACATTTGTTTTTTCTGGTCTTTCTGATATGGGCCAGTTTCACAGGTGTGAGATGGTATCTCATTGGGGTTTTGTTTGCATTTCCTTGATGATAAGTGGTGATGAGCATTTTATCTGTGACTGTTGGCCATCTGCATGTCTTTTTTGGAGAAATGCCTTTGACTCTTGCGCCAATTTTTTTTATTGGGCTTTTTGTAGTGTTGTGTGGATATTAGCCTTTTGTTGGATTTATAATGTACAATTTTCCCCATCATTTGGTTGACTTTTTGTTTTAATAATAGTCTCTTTGGTTATGCAGAAACTTTTGAAATTGACAAATTCCCATTTATTTTTGCTTTCATTGGAGTCAAGTCCCCTGAAGCCAATGTTGTTGAGTGTTTTGCCTGTTTTTTTTTTCCTATGTATTTTATAGTTTTAGTCTTATAGTCATGTCTTTGATCCTTTCTAAATTACTCTATGTCTATAGTGTGAAATAGTTGTCTAACTTCAAAAACTCTTATTCTACAGTGGTCTTCTCACATCATGAAGTCATATTCTGAAATATACATTTGAAGGGGAGAAGAACCCATATTTTAGAAAGGGTTTGCACATTGGATTATGACTACACAAAAGAAGAAGCAGGAGGAGCAAATATGACTTTCCTCAGGAAACATTGCTATTTAGTTATGGATTAGGTAACGGATCTAAAAGTTGACCCAATAAGAAAATATTTGCACATCATACATCTGACAAAGGGCTGATATCTAAAATATATAAAAACTCAGGCAGATAAACACAAAGACAACAATGAACCCAATAAAAAATAGGGCAGAAATGGTAAATAGTCACTTCTACAAAGAAGATACATACATGGTCAATAGGCACATGATAAAATTCTCATTATCACTTATCATCAGGTAAATGCAGATCAAAACCACCATGAGTTAACCACCTCACACCTGTGAGGTGGACCCATATTAAAGTCATGTGAGAAAGACCCATATTAAAAAGACCAGAAACAAGTATTGATGAGGATGTAGGGAAAAAGAATCTTCTTACACTATTGGTGGGAATATAGAGTGGCCCAACCTGTATGGAAAATAGCATTTAATTTTCTCAAAACTTTAAAAATAGATGTACCATATGACCCAGCAATTCCATTGCTAGGTTTCCACCCCCAGAAGCAAAAATGCTAGTTCAGAGGAATATGTTTATGCCTATGTTCATTGTAGCCCCATTTGCAATAGCTAAGTTATGGAAACAACCTAAAGGCCTAAGGACAGAGGAGCAGATCAGAAAAATGTGATATATATTTATACAATGGAATACTAGTCCACTATAACAAAAGATGAATTCTTGCCATTTGTGACAACATGGGTGGAACTGGAAAGCTTAATTCTGAGTGAAATAAATCAAAAGGAGAAAGAAAAATACCAAATGTTTTCACTTTTATGTGGAAATATCAGACAAAACCAGACCAATAACAAAACCTTTACATCTGACTGCAAAACTGAGACAAGCAGAAGGGGAAGAGTGTTGAGGCGAAGTGGTAGAGGGAGGGGGCCCAAAGGAGCATAGTGGGGAATTATTGGGGCTTTGGTAGTGGTCCTAGTGTAAACACATACATTTATAGAGGTTTCAATCTATGACCCCTAAAATGATGCAACTATATATACCAACTTTGCCTCAATAAACATAATTGGAAATAAACAACAGTCCAACATTTGAAACATCTCTCATCAAATAAAATCACTGACTTATGAAAAAAAAATATATTATCTCTTATTTGCTCGATAATTTTATTGAATTATTATATTGGTTCAATTACAAGAATGGCAGATCCTGTTAAGGGATCAACTTTTATTTCCAATTATGTTTATTGAGGCAAAGTTGGTGTAATAGTTATGTTAGGAAACTGAGGCAAATGCAATCACTGATTTCTATTAACCGTATATAAAGAGATGACTACATTTTAATGTGTTAGATAGGTACACATTTTTAAATTTTATTTATTTATTTATTTATATTTTTTTACATCATTGTTCATTTTTAAACAGTATTTGCTTCCCCTCACCCCCTCAGGTGTAGTCCCCATAGAGTTTCCTTCACCAATACACCTGTACAACAGCACCTCAGTCTCCTGTGCTCCTCCCTCCCTCCCTCTGTTCCCTCTCTCTCTTCCTTCCCTGCAGGATGTCTCTGATTTATAATTGTCCGGTTTTGCTTTGTTGTGTTTTGTACTGTTATTATTTTTTTTACACTGATGTCTTATTTGGTTCCCCTATATTCCTGCTATAAGTGAAACCATCTGATATTTTTCTTTTCCCTTCTGGCTTATTTCACTGAGCATAAATCCTTCCAGTTCCATCCACATTGCTGTGAATGGCATGAGTTTATCTTTTTTGATTGCTGAATAATATTCCATTGTGTGTATATGCCACATCTTCTTGATCCAGTCATCTATTTGTGGGCATTTGGGTTGTTTCCAGGTTTTACCTATTGTAAATAGTGCTGCAATAAACATAAGTGTACAGGTGTTCTATTGAATCAATGTTTTCGTGTCCTTTGGTAGATCCCTAGCTGTGGAATTGCCAGGTCATATGGTAGCTCCATTTTTAGTAGACTGAGGAAACTCCAGACAGCTTTCCATAGTGGTTGGACCAGTTTGCACTCTCACCAGCCATGTAGGAGAGTTCCTTTTTCACCACATCCTTGCCGACATTTGTTGTTGCTTGTTTTTTTGATATGTGCCATTCTTACTGGCATAAGTTGGTATCTCAATATGGTTTTGATTTGCATTTCCCTGATGATAAGGGATGTTGAACATTTTTCATATACCTGTTGGCCATTTGCATTTCCTAAATAAGAGATAATATTAATGATAACAGTTATCATATATTGAGCCCCTCTCATATGCAAGGAACTATACAAGGTACTTGTTACACATATTATTTATTAACTTCTTATCTTCTCTGTGTGAAAAGTAGCATTATCTCTAATTTATAGAGAGAGTTGCTAAGATTTTTGGAGTTGAAAGATATATGAATAGGGCCTCCCCGGTGGCGCAGCGGTTGAGCGCTGGGTTGCGAAGCTGTCCGTGGCCTCTGTGGCGCCGGTTCGATCCCCTGCTGCTCCCCGGCCACCGGAAGAGGGTCCCATATGGCGCGCAGACCTCTCCTGCCGCCCGCTGCTCCCCTCAGCATTGTACTTCGGTCCTTCTGCCTGTTCTGCTCCCCGCTCTGGCTCTGGTGAATTCTCTCACCCTCCCGCGCTTCTGACTGTACCCAGTGCATGTATAAACAAACAAACAAACAAACAAATAAATAAATATGGTTTCTGTCTATAAGGAAGAAGGGAGTCTGACTTCTCCTTCCATATAAGATTAGCCAAAAGGTGATTTGCAGTCATATAGCCTGGTTTTCACAAATTGAGTGTTTACTGCAATTTTATGAATTTGGAGTGGACAGTACTTCTGGCAGAAAACAGAAGGTCCTGACAATTTTTGATACTGGTGGATTAGAAGCCATTGGAAAGATGTTGTGACATAAGCAGTTAAATTAAAATTTTTATGTGCTTGCTCTTTTCTCTTCTACTAGTTTCCCCTTAGGCTCTGATGTGTTCTCACCTTGAATATTGCTCTGAATAAAGAAATGAGAGAAAAACAATACCACATTTCTTTTCCTTTTTAATCAAAACATTATATCCTAAAGGAAATTCTCCACAGAAGTTGACACACTGGGCCTCTCCTGGTGGTGCAGCGGTTGAGTGCTGGGTTGCGAGGCTGCCCGCAGCCTCTGCAGCGCCACTTCAATCCCTGGCCACTGGCGAGGGTCCCACAAAAAAAAAAAAAACAAACAAACAAACAAAAAAAGAAGTTGACACACTGGTCTCATCTTACTTGATGACACAAATAGAAATGTTTGGGAAAGTTATTCACACAAACTCAAAATTCTGGGAAGATATGAGTTCTCATTCTTCATCTGTTTTTTCCTTAAAACAAATGCACATCACAACAATAGATTAATCTTACTCAATTTCTAGACATTCACTTTTAATCCTAAAAGCTCCCAGATTAGCAGAATATGTGCCATGCTGTATTACTCTGACACAAAGCTAGCACTCCTCAAACGAGAACTATTAGTGTTATGATTATGGTGATGATGATTATAACACACCTAAGCAGATGCATATTTTTATCTTTAACACACTTGATTTAATGCCAGGTCTTCTCTGTAGAAAGCCCTGTGCTTGAAAATAAAGTCTCGCTTATTTCTTCCCATAGGTGAAGGATGGGATTGTCCATCTCATCGTGACTCACTGTCCCAAACTGGAGAGTCTTGTCCTCAGCTCCTGCTCTCAGGTGACTGATATGAGCTTGGTGGAAATCAGCACCTATCTGAAAGCTCTCAGGTACTTCCTCCTCTACGAGCACCCTAACCAGACTCCAGCAAAGTTTCACACTGCTCTTTAGACTGTAGCTTTGGTCTCTTGATTTTCCTTTATTTAAATCACCAGAATAGTTAATACATGTCTGTTTATGAATAAAACAGGAAGGAATGGTTGCATGGTCTGGGATGAATGAGATTTTGCTTACCCAAATATTTTTTTGAAGGGGAAATTTATATGATTTTAACAACAACACTGTGGCCATTCTATACTACTCACTCTCATTATCAACAAATGGTTCTACTGATTCTTCCTTTCACCATCAAATATGAGGAAGCACTAGGATGGTGTGAAGTGGTAAGGGAGGCAGGATAGTCACAGAGGCAACACCCTCCGTGATGGAACCCCATAAACCCATAATATTCATCAGAGAAAGGCCTGGTTTGAAAGGCAATATTCTAAAGTCTCTGCTTAATTTAGCCACATCTCCTGATCTTTTTCTTTTCTTTCTTTTAATAGAAAATTACAGAATTATAAAGATAATGATGAATGACCTTATTTTTACATATGGTGTTGATATCCTCCATATTATTAGTCTCCAGTTACCACTGCTGCATAATAAGCCACCCCAGAATTGAGTGGTCTAAAGTAACCATTTTATTAAACTCATCAATTCTGTGAATTTGGATAGGGCTTATGTAAGAAAGCTTGTTTCTGTTACACAGCGATTGGGACCTCTGCTTGGAAGACTCAAATTTGGGGTTGCTTAATGGTTGTGTCTAGAATCACTTTGAGGCTTTGTCACTTGTCTGCCATAGGGGTGACCTGAATTCTGGACTCAGCCAGTAATTTCAACTGGACAACCTACATTTGCCTTTCCATATGTTTTGGGCCTCCTGACAGCTTGGCAGCCTCAGGACAGTAAGGCTTCTGACGTGGTAGTTCAGGGCTCTCACATGAATATTCCAGGAAACAGGGAAAGCTCTGTTATGCTGTATGAAATCGCCTTGGCATTCATGTACTATCATTTTCTCCATACTCTACTGATTGAAGCAGTGATAAATGTCCTGGTTTACTAGAGGAGGGCACAGAGCACTCACCTCACAATTGGTGCCATGCCAAAAAATTGTGTGGTCATTTAAAAAAATGGTCACTGCCCATTCTATAGTTGAGGCACCCAAGAGTCTGAAAAGATCAATAACTTCTCATAGAACTTCAAAAATTTCTGAGCTAAAGAAAATCTTAAGATCCTTTAATATGAACACTTGTTTAAATAATGAGGCTATCAGGACCCAAAGAGGTGCTGTGACTTGCCCGTGCTTATGGAGCTAGAAGGTGGCAGGACTGGAATCACATCCTGGACCATCTGATTAACAAGTACACATGCCACATGAGTATTAGCAAATGAACAACATTCACTACAAACGCCTCCCTCCTTTTCTAGAACTCTGTCTCAGAAAAGAAATTTGAATGGCAAATGACACCAACAGTGGCATCAAAGACAGCACATAATACTGAAAACATGTGAGTCTAGGGCCTCCCCTGGTGACACAGCGGTTGAGCGCTGGGCTGCGAAGCTGCCCGCAGCCTCTGCAGCGCCGGTTCGATCCCCGGCTGCTGCCCGGCCTCCGGAGGAGGGTCCCGCATGGCGCGCAGACCTCTCCTGCTGCTCCCCTCAGCAGTGTATTTCATCAGTCTGCCTGTTCTGTTCCTCGCTCTGGCTCTGGTGAATTCTCTTACCCTCCCGCGCTTCTCACTGTACCCAGTGCTCGTATAAATAAATAAATAAATAAATAAATCTTTAAAAAAAACAAAACAAAACATGAGAGTCTAGAGTAATGGCTGGGAAATCCATCAATATGCTACCTCTAATAATATTGCCTTTGATTTGATTAGTGCTATCACAGCACACATAGATGTAATCACTATAATAACTTTAAATGTTGTCATTATTCTTTTTTTTAAAGATTTATTTTTATACAAGAACAGGGTATGGGCCAGATGCGCGGGAGGGTGAGAGGATTCACCACAGACAGAGTAGGGAACAGAACAAGCAGACTGATGAAATACACTGCTGAGGGGAGCAGCGGGCGAGACAGGAAAGGTCTACCATGCCATGTGGGACCCTTGCATGCCAGTCGGGATCGAACTGGCGCTGCAGAGGCTGCGGACATCTTCACAGTGCGGCGCTCAACTGCCTGCGCCACCAGGGGAGGCCCTGTTGTCATTATTCTTATTTTTCCCAAGGTAAATTGGAGCTCAAAGGAATTAAATAACTTGTTGAAATTTGCTAATTAGTAGATAGCAGTGCAGACCTCTACATCACATATCCTATGCTATTTTTTCCTGAGTGAGAAGTAAGGCAGGTATTGTAATTTCTCGAAATAAACCCTAGAAGAGAAGACTCTGGAGGTGATTTTTGTCTTAGAAGATTGAAGGGTTATAAACTGACTGCACAAAGTGACTTTACAGATGGAAGAAGAAAAGAGATTAATAATATAAAATATAAATATAAATATAAATAATAAAAGGTAACATAATATTATTACTATATCTGTAGAATTTTTATATAAGCTCTTCCTTATTATGAAAACTGAAGTTATCTTTGTTCCTGCAAACATTTCACACTAATTTCTCAGATATTTTTTCATTCAGAAAATTTTGATACTTTAAAATGCTTGAATGAAACCTGCAAAAATATTTGAGCTTTATTTGGACTCTGCTCATAGAAATCTTACTTACATTATCTTTAACGGTTTTCAAGTCAATGCTCATAATAAAAAATTCTATAAAAATCTAAGTTAGGCTAAACATGTTTAGAAACTTAGAGCTCATGGTGCTTAACAAAGAAGATGTGGGGAGGGTAGAAGTTAGAGCTCTTTCTTAGTTGAAGAAAGTGAGACTTGGAGCAATTCACAAGGTGATCGATAATGCATTGGTATGTCTTTTTCATAACAGCCAATTCCATTCAACTATCCCCTCAGCTAGTGGGCTAAATCTGAAGTTAGTGTTTCTCTACATAGAAGCACCAACTCTTATTCTATTAACCAGAAGAGGGAAGTCTCATTATGTAAAGTCCCAACTAAATTAGTTTTATTTAAATTCTACAGGTGTCTTGATGTGAGTGGATGCCGGCAGGTAACCAATGCAGGAGTTCATGCATTGGCAAGAAGCTGCCACCATCTCAAGTGTCTGGACCTAAGCTCTACAGGAATAAGCAAAAGAGGGTAGGAAATTTGCAGGTTAACCTTTTTTTGTACAGTTTCTTGGGGAAATGAATCATGAGCTAATTATCCATTTTAGTTTATCATTTTTATGGACACCCTGTGAGTTTACAATGTAGAATATGACATAAAAGGCCAGAAGGAACCTAGAGATTCTTGAAAGGGAAATTATACAAATTTATTTATGAATGCAATAAAATATGAAATATTGACTTTTGTATAAATGATAAATTGAAATACTATAAATGAAGTGAAATATGAAATATTGATATTTATGTCATGCTAAATTAAAATATAAATGGGGGCAATTTATCTAATCAATTGAGGGGAGGGTTATTTGTCAGGAGGGACATAAAAATAATATAGTGTCCATAGTATTGTATGAACTGCTCCAGAAACCTAGAATTAAAACGTGACCATATATCTTGATTGATTTCTTGTTTAAGCCATTCCTGCCTCATTTATAGAAAATCTATTTTCTTCCTGTTTGTCCTTCTTGCTAAATTTTCCTGGAACCTGGAGGCTTTAATATCTAAAGAAGAGTGTCTGTCCAACTTCCTCCAAGTGAAAGGACTGGGACTGGAAACTTATAAATGTACTACTGCCTTTGCTTCCTCCTACCCAAGGGATGATGTGAAGACACATTTTTACAGTTCCCAGGGTTTCCTGCTTCAGTGATGCTTATGAATTCAGATGTTCGTTGAAACCAACTGGGTTGACGTAACATTGTCTTATAATATCATATAAGTTTTAGTTGGGCATCACTGTATATCGACTTCTGTAGTTCACCACTAAAAGTCCAATTCTCTCTCTCACCATATAATTTAACAAATATAATTCCTGAACTCCAAGAATTTGTTCTCCTTATTCTTTTATTATTGGGCCTATTTAGTACACCACCAGTTCACTAGTTGGCGAGCTTTAGATCATTCTCAGTTTCTGACTTAAAGCATCTCCTCTGTTGAACATAGCAGAGGTCTTTGTTTGGAACATATGCAGAGTGTGAAGGTCACACTTGCATCATTAAGTACTGTTTGAAGTTTTGCTATTTTTTTAAAATGAGCTTAGATCACTTTATCTCATAAAAACTGAGGTTTTATATTTGCGAAATAATAATGGTTTACAACAACCAAATTAGAGAATGGACTTCATATTATAAGAAGTCAGTGGACTCCCCTGTTTCTAGTTATCATTAATATTATTAGTATTTTTAGTTTAAAGTGGGAAGGCATGATGATGGCTATGGCTCACTGGAAGCAATATTGCTTTCCTGGAAACATTATGTGATGTTCTTGTACCTATTTGTTGTTATTAGTATTTGTTTTTTTAAAATTTCAAATAAAAGACTTTTGTGGTTAGGTCTTCATTCCATGGAATGATAAAGCTATTTTCCTTCATTCCTGGAATAGATACAACAGCACAGTTCCTGTCATTTAATTTGTTTGGTGTATTTTAAATATGTCATAAATTCAAAATTGTTATCATGAGTTCTTTTACAGTGAGGCATAGGAAAAAATGTCCCTCATACAGATGAAAAATCTAAATGGCATACAGATCCTTTGAAGATGAAAGAGACTAATGGAGCTTTAAGAGTGGGTGAATTCTTGGAAAAGGATTTAGCCTCAGATAGTCCTTGATGAACTGCTAGGATTTAGATGGACAGACAAAAGGGAAAAATTGACAAGAGCAAATCCTTCCACTGGTGATACAGTTTAACAATTTTCTTTTGTTACAAATCCATCACGTAGGTTCCTACATGTCTGGTCCTAGCCACAATCCTGTCAAGAGGTTAGGACAGGTGTAAAAATCCCCACTGCTGAATATAACATTTTAAGCCAGGAAGCTACCTGAAAACTTTCCAAGTTAGGTACCACAGCATAGATAGAGATTAGACAGTTGTAGTCAGTCATCTGTTTACTTTTTTAATGACCTATACACTAAAAATAGTTATTACAACTTTAAATGGTTTATTTTGTTTAAAATGGTTATTTAAAATCCTATAGGATTTATTTGATTTTGTCTCTTAGTTGTGATCAAATCCGAATTAAATTTTGCAAAGTCTACAACATTTAGTGTCCAGACCTTTAAGAAGAAATATGCCAATCACTGATTTAGGATCTTCATAATCAAATAAAATGTTTTTAGTTTATTGTAATGAAAATAACATGGCACTCCAGCAATACACTTATATTTGGGTAATCCTATGAATATGCTTTTGCATTTGTCTGTTTTCTATCTAAACTTGTACCGTGTTCTCATTATGCATAATTGTTTTCAAAAACATTTTAATAGTTGCTTGCTATTCCAATATATAAATGCGATATAATTTTTTCAACATTATCTTTTGGTTGAACATTATTATTGGTTCTAATTTGATTTAGAAGAAATAACATAAAAATATCCTTGTACACAAATATTTGCATCTTTGATTATTTCATTGATGTATAGCCCTAGAAACAGAATTACTTATTCAAAAGTTATAAAGTGAACACTTTCAGTGATTTCAAATCAATATTGCTAAATTGCTCTCATAAAGTCGATAGAATTTATTCCTCCAAGAGTAGTGTATGAAAGTGTCTATTCTGACACTTTCTGTGTTCTCTGAAATACATCACCAACATGATATAAGGGGATTTTAATGTTTTTTTCTGAAGATTTTTTAACTTTAAAATTTTAAAATATTCTTAATGGCATTTTGCATTGTTTGATTTCTTTAGTATTTTGGGGGGTTTTCCCTTTTACTATTAAGATATACATTGTTTCATAGATTTATAAATAAAAATAGATAGGTATTTATAAATAGATATTTATAGATAGCATAGTATTAATGCTTGGTCTTCAAAATATTTTGTAGATATTTGTCCAAGTATAACATTTTATGAAAAGCTTTTCTTGATTTATCCAGTATATTTTAAGGTAGAATATATAAGTTTGTTTAAAATATACATGATTTAAAGCTTGCTACAATGATAATCACATGTAGTTCTTTCTTTCTTTTTTTTTTTTAAAGATTTATTTATTTATTTATACAAGCACTGGGTACAGTCAGAAGCGTAGGAGGGTGAGAAAATTCACCAGAGCCAGAGCGGAGAGCAGAGCAGGCAGACTGACAAAGAAATACGCTGCTGAGGGGAGCAGTGGGCAGCAGGAGAGGTCTGCGCGCCATGTGGGAAACTCGCCTGGCGGCCGGCGTTGCAGAGGCTGCGGGCAGCTTGGCAACCCAGGGCTCAACCGCTGCGCCACCGGGGAGGCCCCACATGTAGTTCTTAAACTCTTTTACTAGAGATAACATATGAGACAATCACTTATTGGTTTGGGAGAGTCACACAAAGCCCTTTATGATCCTCACCTATTCTAAGGTGGTATTTTATCAGGTAAACCATCAATGTTCTAGAGGAAATAGTGGTTGTAATTGTTTTTTTTCCTGCATGATGATGTATATATTAGAATATTAGCAATAGCTCTTAATGAAGAAAAGTAGGGTCATATTGAGTAGACATGAATACAAACTACCAAGTATTTTCCACTTATTTACTACAGATAAATAGACCTATACTTGAAGATCTCTGGGTCCATGAACTTCTGTTAGATTTACAAAATTGACATGTTTCTGTCCATTTTCTTTTTTTTAATTAATTTTTCTCCAGTTGTTTTTTTTTTTTTAAGATTTATTTATTTATTTATACAAGCACTGGGTACAGTCAGAAGCGCGGGAGGGTGAGAGAATTCACCAGAGCCAGAGCAGGGAGCAGAGCAGGCAGAAGGACTGAAGTCCACTGCTGAGGGGAGCAGCGGGCGGCAGGAGAGGTCTGCGGCCATGCAGGACCCTCCTCCAGTGGCCTGGGAGCAGCCGGGGATTGAACCGGCGCCACAGAGGCTGTGGGCATCTTTGCAAGCCAGCGCTCAACCGCTTTGCCACCAGGGAGGCCCTCTGTCCATTTTCTAATTCACCAATGTCATCCTTCCCAATTATACTTCTGTCCATTTTCGCCTTCATAATTTATTCAGCAATTGGTGGACCAAATAAACTTATCAGAGTTGTACTAAGTTTTATATGAGAAAAAAAGGAAACAGTCAAAGCAAATAGAAAGGAAGATACAATTTACTTGATTAAGGCCTTGAAAGTTGGTTTTAATTTGGGACCAATTTGCTATTTATGTTGAGGCCCTGTTGCAAATAGAAGTTCCCTCTGTCTCTGTTACCTTTCTTTTTACTTTCATTTGTGATGATCTGGATAAGATTATGGTTATGATCCATTTGATCAGTTTAATATGTACATTTTAATTTCAATTATAAATGGCTGCTGGAAATATAATGAAAAAAAGTGAATATGTTGGGGGTAATGACAAAGACACAAAGTTTTATTACTAATTTTGCCTTCTGAGGCAAAGTAGTTCCCTTGGGTGACACATAACTAATGAAAGTTTGTGATTAAACTACTGTAGAATCATAGTTTTTCCTGGGTTACAGAAGGTGATGGACTTCCATGAATGACAGAGAAGTCAGGTTAATTCCCTAGTTAGATTTCCTTCATTTTAGAAGGTGACTATGTCTCTAATTGTACTGATATGCAACAGAGGCTCCAGAAAGCTAGAGCTTCCAGGAGGACAGAAATTGCCACTTGGCAGAGGGAAGATACTTTTTTCATTCTGGCTTGTTTCCAAAGGCCAAGGTCACACTCATTAACATATAGAGAAGAGAATGACCCCAGACTGATGAGCTTATTCTGATGCATTTTCAGTATCTTACTGACTTTGAGATTCTAGGCAGTGTGTGTGTGTGTGTGTTTCCTGGTAACTATGGCAATGACAATGTCACCAGTTTTGTTGGTTCTCCTGGCACTTTCTTATAGGATTATCTGCTTCATGTCTCTTCCTCAGTGTCTTTCAATTATATATATATTTTTTTTTTTTTTTTTATAGAGGCATGCTTTATTTATTTGTTTGCTGGTTTGTTTGTTTGTTTTGTTTATACATGCACTGGGTACAGTCAGAAGCGCGGGAGGGCGAGAGAATTCACCAGAGCCAGAGCGGGGAGCAGAGCAGGCAGAAGGACCGAAGCACACTGCTGAGGGGAGCAGCGGGCGGCAGGAGAGGTCTGCGCGCCATGTGGGACCCTCCTCTGGTGGCCGGGGAGCAGCCGGGGATCGAACCGGCGCCGCAGAGGCCGCGCGTAGCTTCGCAACCCAGCGCTCAACCGCTGCGCCACCGGGGAGGCCCTCAATTATATTTTACCTTCGTTTCTTAAAGAAAACATTCATTGGATTCAAATGTTATCGCAAAACTAGTTACACTGCACTATTACTGCACCTCAGCCGGTACAGCAGTAGTTTATAGAGAGGTGATCGAGCTGGTAAATATATGACACCTGTCATATATTTGGACACTGGGTCTCCTTATATTATTACAGCTCAGAGAAGAACCTGGTCTATTTCAGCGGGATTGACTCAATTACAAGAGAAAAGTAATGTTCTAGTTTAAAAAGTGGGGGGACTTTTAAAATGATTGAATACTTTGAAAGGGAAGTGGTGCAGCCATACAGCACATGCCCTTATGCTGCTGTCCTTACAGTGAATTTGTTTTCTTAGAAGAAAACACAATTTGTGCAAATACAGTTCTTGTACTCATGAAAACACTCAACAGAAACCTGTGTCTGCATCCTTTGGCATCACCATGAATTTTTTTTCATCTAAATTGGGCCAGAAATGAACTGGAACAGTTATACAGACTAATTCAGAGTCAAGAACACTCATTTACTAATAGGCTACCAGGCATGGTAGGTGGATTCCTTTTTTGGTGAAACAATCATATTTCTAACCAAAATATCAGGAAATAGAGAAACTCAAGAGTTTGCAGAAAGTAAACCACCCCTCCAACAAATATTACACATCTAATATTTACACATCTAAAGTGGAAGAAAGGAACAAACATGAAGAGCTAAAAAAGGAATAGACTGACCCACACAAATTAAGAACAAAATGTCAGCAACAGACTATTACATACCAATAATTACTTTAAATGTAAATGGACTGAACTCACCAATTAAAAGACACAGGTATCACACTTCCAGACCTTAAATTATATTATAAAGTCACAATAATTAAAACAGCCTAGTACTGGAACAAAAACAGACACAGAGATCAATGAAATAGAATTGAGAGCCCAGAAATAAACCCACACATATATGGACATTTAATCTATTATAAAGGAGCCAAGAACATATGCTGGAACAAGGAAAGCCTCTTTAATAAATGGTGTTGGGAAACCTCGACAGTTTCATGCAAAATAATGAAATTAGATGACAATCTTAGACCATACACAAAAATCTGTTCAAAATGGATAAAAAATTGGGATGCCAAACCTGAAGCCATTAAAGAAAATATGGGCAAAACATTTCATGTAAGATGTGCAAGTTCTCTACCCAGATCGCCTTTGATAGTGTGTAGCCTAGCATACGCTCTAGATCTACCACCTGGGAAACAAAGATCCTAATATTTAGGATTTAAATTTGAAAGCTACTCTGCCTTTAATGTTAGCAAGGTCAAATCTATATATGAGACTCCCTTATGCTCCTGTTCATACTCTTCTGAAATTGCTGACTATCCACTTATGCAATAGGTTGAGGAAATAGGATATGTTTCGTACAGATCTACTCCTTTAATTTCTGTCTTTTTCTTGCTATTTTCTACTCTCAGATGTCTCCCTCCAC
The DNA here is from genome assembly GCF_014898055.3 of Talpa occidentalis. Taxonomy (NCBI): domain Eukaryota; kingdom Metazoa; phylum Chordata; class Mammalia; order Eulipotyphla; family Talpidae; genus Talpa; species Talpa occidentalis. Next base: position 49,292,481 of record NW_023605083.1, on the reverse strand, counting down.
AGCCCTGTTTTTTCACTGAAACCTGATAACTAGTCTACAGAAAAATTTAAAATGAATTAGATTAACACTTTTGGAGGGCACAGATAAAATATTGAACATGGATTTTGTCAGCCAGAATGATTAAGTTATTTTTAGGAAATTCTACCAGAAGTTCAATTTAAAGTGTTGTTTAACAGAGATTTTTGACATTTCTGCCTGTAGATTTATATCTGATAATCTGTTTCTTAGGAGGATAATTTGTTTAGGTTGGTGCAATCATTGAGAATGATTTTTTGGCATTGGTACTTTTTTAAATCATCATGTCATAGGTGAATCGAATATGTGTCCAAGGCTGCAAACCATTGTTTGATGCCAGTGATTCTCAAATTTTACCTGCATCGGAATCAACTAGAAGACCTATTAAAACAGTTTGGTGAGCCCTACCCTGGGGTTTCTGATACAGTGAGTCAGGGTAAATTAACTTTCTTAAATTTCTAAAAGTTTCCCAAGTGATGCTGGGACTAATAGCAATTTAAGTTATACAGAGATCCCTTGTTCAGATGCCTTTTTACTTGTGAGATCCAGGTAAATATTTGCCTAAGGTAATCAAATTTATGGCAGAGCTTATGTTTTCATGTCCCCTCACGTGGTCAATGTTAACTCGGCCTCTTCTTCCAGGTCACTTGTGAATAAAATAAACATCAATAAAAATATCCCCAGGAACCCAAGGAAGGGCTTACAGCATGCAACGAAAACACTTTCACAAGTGTTTCCACTGTTTCAGCAATAACCCTTCATTTCATGGAATCCAGCATCTCTTGATTATTCTCTTGTCTTGGTCTTCTTCACCCACCTGTCAGGAGGAAGAAAAATTCATCCCCACTCATGAAAAGTGGCAGAATTGTCACATGTTGTAGTCTTTTTTTTCCTACAAGATTCTGTCAAGGTATTACCCCAAATAAACATGGCTCCCATCTGGGAGTAATTCTGATGTCAGATGTTAAGTTAATGATTACTTTCACATTATTATTAAATAGACATTAAAATGAAGTACTGTAATAACTATTTGCATTTATCTACTATTACCTTTTCTCTAAGAACTTCAAAATGAAATTCTGACATTTTTAGGTCTTTACCTTTGTCATCTTTAATTTTTGGTTTCATTGTTATTGTCTGGAAAATTTATTTGATGTGTTCATTGTATGTATTTATTTTAAGAAGTTCCATTTGCAATGTCAGTCTGGTTGGGGGGGCAGGAGCAGTAGGTAAGGAGGGATGAGATGGGGTTATTGGCTATAAAAGGCCAAAATCAATTTGACGTTTAAATTTTTGAAAACTTTATAAGAAGTACATTTAACTAATTTAACTGATAACTTTGCTCCTTTTTCTCTTTTCCAGAGTTTGTTTATTGGCTAATTACTGTCATATTAGTTTGGAATGTGTGAAACTCAGTTTCTGCAAGAATGTCACCCTGGATGCTGTTAAGAGGCTTTGTAAAAACTGTAGACGGTAAGAGAACATTCGTTTTGCTCACTTGCCTCTCTTTTTAATTTTTTTAAGGGATTTATTTATTTATGCACACAAGAACTAGGGTGCTGGCCAGAGGTGTAGGGGGTGAGAAGATTCACCAGAGATAGAGTTGGGAGCAAAACAGGCAGAGTGACTGAAATACACTGAAATACACTGCTGAGCAGAAGCAAGTCAGGAGAGATCTACTGTACCATGTGGGTAGTTGGGAATTGAACTTGTGCTGCAGTGGCTGTGGACAGCTTCACAGGGCTGCATTTTAACCCCTTGCACCACCAGGGAGGTCCCTCTTTCTACCTTAAATGTTATCATAAAGCAAAGAGGAAAATTGATATCAACTGTGTATTTATATTTCTTTAAAAAGCCTCAAGTTGTTTCCATGTTACTAATAAGCAGTTCTAATAACCATTAAATCTTTTCCAAAAAATAGCTCCTGGTAACTTTACTTAAAATGAAACCAAGATGTTGTGCTGTCTCAAATACCTGAAAATCATATTTCCTTTGTACTTTGAAATACATAAACAGTTCAGAAAAAATATTTGTAAGGACTTAAATATTTTCAGTTATGCTAGCCTTTGTCTTTGGAGTATCATTAATTAGAATTATACAAAAAAGCTAGGGAAAGAAAAATATTTCAGGAGTTATCAGAGTTCAAGTCCCATATTTGAGAATTAATTAGTCCTAGTCCATTCAGTAAAAATTGAGCTTTTTGAATAAAATACAAGATTTTTATAATGAATTACTGTTTGAGGAATTGAGGAAATTGACAGAACAATAATTCTATATGGGTCCTAGAACTTTTGAGGTTTCATAACAAACAAAATAATGAACAATATGAATCAGTTTTATTTGAAAAGTGTAAATACTTTATAAAAATTAATTGATTCTGGCTTATTTCCATGTTGCTGCAAATTGCATGAGTTTATCTTTTTTGATTGCTGAGTAATATTCCATTGTGTATATGTACCACATCTTCTTGATCCAGTCATCTATTTTGGGGCATCTGGGTTGTTTCCATAGCTTAGCTATTGTCAATAGTGCTGCTATAAACATAGGGGTGCAGGTGCCCTTTTGAATAAAATACCAGATGGTCTCACTCATAGCAGGAATTTAGAAAACGTAAATAAGGGACCAGGAAAAAACCTAATTCTAATAAAGTAAAAATCAAAATCAACCAGCAGCTATAAACCAGAGATACACTACGGGGGTGGGGAGGAGGGAGTAGGATCAAAAAAAGGGGGGTGGGAATTGTATGGGGACTATAACCAAGATGAAAATGCACACATTGTGCAAAAATGAAAAATGATATAAAAATTATAAAATAAAATAAAATATGTAAAAAATAATTCACACAATGATTTGTTTGATACTGGAAAACGTGAATTGTGAGCTTAAAGATATAATAAAACCTACATTGTTAAAAAAATAAACTCTGAAGTTACAGTATTCGCAACAAATGTGCTTATGGGCAAAGAATTCTTCAACTATCTCATTGTGCAGTGCAAATGTGAGCCACTTTTTTTCTTTTTCTGTTTTATTCAACCATATTCTTTAACATTAAAGACTTGCAAATTAAGGAATACATGTAACATTATTAGAAATCATGATTCTGTATTTCCAATTACTACATCAGAAATAGTGTCCTATTAAAAAATACATAAAAAAATTAATGTCCCAGTTCATCGCTAAGCTGAGACTCTAGGGTATTGGTGAAAAGAGTTATTTGAATACCTAATCCTTTGAATACGGAGTTATATAATGCCTTCCAGAGGAATAGGGATGGTTATAGAATTTTATAGATCTCTTTCTGACTGATCTACTTGTCTCATTTTGTACTTTGGGGAATAGGAGTTTTAATCTTTTTTTAGACTAAAAAAAGATTAATATTTTAACATCTCATATTATAGAATTGGGAACTACTTTCATGTCACATAGAAATGTACATTTCTCCATTATTTTGAATGAATATAAATGTATCTCTCATCTAACAACGTACTCCCTAGAGCTAAAAGTAATTTTTGAGTGTTTGAGATCAATTTCATAGGCTTCCCTAGAAAGAAATCCATTGTGGTTTTAGAACTTGATCTGTCTGTTGTTAGAACATAGGTTTCAGAAAAAGTTGAGTGATTGCTAAGCAGATCTAAAATAAATGGTAAATAAATAGCAAGGAAATATTGATATAATTATTCCAGTAGTACCAAAATTAAAATAATGTAACCACTAATAGTTGTCTACATCTATTAATCCTGACTACTTTCTAAAAGGTTTTGGGAGTTTTTGTCATTAAAAAACTATTGTGTGTGTATGCATGCACACACACACACACACACACACACACACACACCCCTGGGCAATTCAAAATTATGCTAAAATTTTTTTTACCAAAAAAAAAAATTGATCAGAGATTAGCTGGAGAAAGAGCAGAAATTGAACTGAGGTCAACCTGAGTATTTTAATTTAATGCTAATGTAAATTAGAATTTGTTGACAAATAAGGCAGAGAGAAGGACCATAAAATCATGGTCCTTTTTACCTTCTAAGAGGACACCTGGAGATTTTTCATTAAAGAAAAAATGAATACATTCTATAAAGAATTTATCATGTATTTTTATAATACTCGTAAACTGAAAAATTATAAAATTGCACAAGATTTTGCAGATGCTGGCCAGTTGGTATTTTCTTTCTTTCTTTCTTTCTTTCTTTCTTTCTTTCTTTCTTTCTTTCTTTCTTTCTTTCTTTCTTTCTTTCTTTCTTTCTTTCTTTTTTTTCTTCTTTCTTTCTTTCTTTTTTCTTTCTTTTCTTTCTTCTTTTTTTCTTTCTTTCTTTCTTTTCTTTCTTTTCTTTCTTTTCTTTTCTTTCTTTTCTTTCTTCTCTCTCTCTCTCTCTCTCTCTCTCTCTCTCTCTCTCTCTCTCTCTCTCTCTCTCTCTCTCTCTCTTTCTCTCTTTATTTTTTTAAAGATTTATTTATTTATTTATACAAGCACTGGGTACAGTCAGAAGTGGGAGGGTGAGAGAATTCACCAGAGCCAGAGCAGGGAACAGAACAGGCAGACTGATGGAAATACACTGCTGAGGGGAGCAGCAGGCATGGCAGGAGAGGTCTGTCACGCCATGTGGGACCCTCACAGGCGGCTGGAGTTCGAACCGGTGCTTCAGATGCTGCAGGCAGCTTCGCAGCCCAGCACTCAACAGCTGCGCCACAAGGGGAGGCCCAGTTGGTATTTTCTTTAAAAACAAAACAAAACAAAAAAACTTTAGGCGTTACCATTAATAGAATTTCCACAGTCTTCCTGCATCTTAACACCGCCCCCTTTTAAAGATTTCACTTCTTTCCCTTTAAATTTTTTATTTAATTTTATTTTTTTAGAATTATGTTTCTAATAAATTTGAAGAATTTTTGGAGGTGCTGAAAGTAGATGACTGACTTGAAAATGAGGAGATTCTTTGCAAGTGTATTAAATCAACTTGTGCTGAGAATAAGTGAAATATTCTTTCCTCACATCTTGATATGGAGAATTACCAAAGTTTGCTATAAAGGATCAGATCATAAATATTTTAGGTTTTACAGGTCATGTGTGTGTGTTACAACTACTCATGAAAGTGAATGTCAGGACTGTGTTCCAATAAAACTTTATTTATAGGTGGTATTTTTCACAGTAGGGCCCAGCACTCTTTCCTTTGGAATATAACTGGCCATTACCTTCAGATAATCTCATTATTTCCCCACTAATGCAACAAATATTAAAAATATATTTGTTATTCTCAAGTTTTATGTCATCTTTCTCCTTTGAGCAACTAAGTAGTAGTCAAAATGGTTTTAAGAACTTTCCATAAATTGATAATGCTTAAAATCCAGGCTCAACAGTTTCCATACCATATAACCCAGAGTTTTTCCATTTTTCTTTTTTTTTTTAAGATTGAAGATTCTCCATCTCTATGGCTGCACCATCACTTCTGGCTTGTGCAAAATAAAAGAAGCTTACAAAAGAGTCAAAATATTTCATGACAATTCAGCCTTTACCCATTAATAGTTGAGGGAAATGTAATTTTTAGCAGCAAAGACTTTGAAGATATACATAATTAAATATGCCCAGAAATTTTCCAAATTAAAGGGAGGTATAAATTATATTTGAGTTTAGATGGAGATAATCAAGGGATAATCTTAAGTGAAATATTTTGGCATTCTTTACAAAATGAATGGGGTTTTGTGTGTGAAATACCCCCCGTCCCAAATAATGATAGGTTAAAAAGTACAAAATTTAAAATAGGGGTGTTTTCTTGCTTATTAGTATTATTGTTTGCAATGTATTTAAACTTTTACTTAAAATTACTAGATGGCACAATGCAATCTAATTTTCTTTTGCATTCAATGGCATGAGAGAAGAATCAATCAGATAATTCTAAAAGGAATATTTTTTCTTCAGTACCCCATAAATATTTAATTGTGTACACATGCTTTACATGCTGCAGCTATGTCAAGTATGGTGTTGATTTCTGCAGAACTTGTGTCATGTCAGAGCTCTACGGTGACTTCTAGGTAGTTCATGTACCCCACAGGGTCTTTCTCAAATTGAAGACACTACCACCCCTTTAGAAAATGAGTCTCTGTAGAGAATATTTCATGCCAAGGAAATAGTTGTGCACTGTCTTCAGTTGGGTTACCCAGACACTAAGATGAGTATTAATGTGGATGTGGAAGGTAAACTGGGGGTGGAGCAGGTAGAACTAGGAAGGGAAAGAAGATGAGCAATCGTGTACCACTACATCAAGCAGTGTCACTGGAAGATGACTGTCTCTATTCTACTGCTGAAGATTGGTAGGTAGAGCTCAGATTTATTCCACACAGAGGGCAAGGGAGCTGGGGTCTTTATCCCACCAATCATTGCTCAAGGCTTACTTCCAGAGGAGATACACGTCATTAGGCATAGGCAAAGTCTAGAAGCCTAAGGACAATTCTCTGACAAGTAACCAGGCTGATTATTGAGTAGAAATCCACAGGGATCTGAGGTGACAGAGCATCTGCTCCATACACATGAAGGGAAACAGGCAGCACCATAGAACAGGTAATGTGGGTTTGAATGTTCATTCCACGAGCTGTGTGATGTTAGTCATAATCATTCAGCCTGGGGTTTGGTATGAATAACTTGCACAATGCAACAGGTAAAGAAAAAACATACCTTCCAATTGAAAAATGGTCAAAGGATCTAAATAGGCATTTCATCTAAGAAAACATAAAGATGGCAGACAGAAGAAAAGATGTCTACATTGCTTATCATTAGGGAAATGCAAATCAAAAGTCCAGTGAGATTTTACCTCACCCTAGTTACAATGATATTATGAAAAAGTCAAGAAATAGTGTGTTGGCAAGGATAGGGAGAAAAAAGGAGCCCTTGTGCACTATTGGTGGGGATGTAAATTGGTACAGCCACTACGGACAACAGTATGGAGGGTCCTCAAAAAATTGGAAATAGAACTACCATATGATCCAGTAATTCCACTTCTGGGTGTTTACCACCCCCCCCCCCAACTATAAAATCACTAATTTGAACTAATTTGAAAATATATATCCACCGGGCCTCTCTGGTGGTGCAGACGGTTGAGCACCGCACTGTGAAGCTGTCTGCAGCCTCTGCAGCGCGGGTTCCATCCTGGCCGGCCTGTGAGAATCCCACATGGTGGGACAGACCTCTCCTGTCTCACCCGCTGCTCCCCTCAGCAGTGTATTTCATTAGTCTGCCTGTTCTGTTCCCTGCTCTGTCTCTGGTGAATCCTCTCACCCTCCCATGCCTCTGGCCTGAAACCCAGCACTTGTATAAATAAAAAAAAAAAAATCTTTTTTTTAAAAAAAGATATAACCACCCTTAGTTTCACTGCAGCACTATTCACAATAGCTAAGATATGGAAACAATTCAAGTACCCAACAATACATCAATGGATAAAGAAATGGCAGTATATGTAATACAGTGGAACAGTGCTCAGTCATAAAAAAAATGAAATTATGTCATGTTTGACAATATGGATGAACCCCGAAGAGATAACTCTAAGTGAAATGTCAGGAGAAAAGTAAATATTGTATAATTTTGCTCCTTTGTGGAATTAAAAAAAAAAGATGGAAAGAAAAAACAAAGCAAATGAAAACAAAGCACTGCGCTCTGACAACATGATGGTGGTTACTGGAGAGGCAGGAGAAGGGGAGAGCGTGAGTAGAGGGGCTGAGTGGCTGATGGTGGCTGGTGACTGGACCTTTGGCGCAGGTGTGGTGAGATTTACATAGTTACTGAAGTGAGAAAATATAGTCCTGGAAAGTGTACACCATTGCACATTAGTGTTACCTCAAAGGGAAAAAAAAATGGAAAGGCCAAGCACAAAATGGGAGATTGTCGAAGTATGTATTATGACAGAGAACTGGTTTCTAGGATATATAAAAAACTCTTACAATTCAATAAGATGAAAACCCAATTAAAAATGGATACAGGGTTTGAATGGACATTTTATATAAGATACAATAATGGCTGATACAACATGTTTTACCATAGCATTAATCATTCGGGAAATGCAAATTAAAACCACAATAGGATACTACTACACATTTATTGGAGTAGCTAAAATTAAGAAGACTGATGCTGCCAAGGGTCACCAAGGATGGGGAACACTTACAGAACTCTTACTGTGCTGGTGGGAATGTAAAATTCCAATTACTTTGTAAAACACTGAAGTTGCTTATAAAACTAAACATATAGCTACCATGTGATCCAGTAATCTCACTACTAGGAATTTACCCAAGAAAAATGGAAACATATGCTCTTTCATGCAAACACTAGTATAAGAATAGCTATAGCAGCTTTACTCACAACTGCTGAAATCTTGAAATACCCCAAATGTCAATCACCAAAGAAATGGATAAACACACTGCAGTTTATTCGTACAGCATAAACCTACTCATTATTAGAAAGGATGAATTACTGAATATGCAACAATATGAGTTAACACAAAAGTTATTTTGCTCAGTAAAAACAGCCAGGCATGGAAGAGTATCTACTATGTGATTCCTTTATGTGGAACTTTAGAAAAGATATGACCACATTAAGTGTAAACCCCTCAGGTCTTTGTCAAGGGTCTCTCACTAGAAGGTAGCTACTTCCCCGAGGTCAGCACAGACGATTGTAAGTCTTACAGCTCAGAGAGTTATATAAACTCATGTAATCACAAATGTGACTGTCCCATCATATTCAAAATGCCCTTGCTTTGAAAAAGAGGGATTATACATAGCAAGTGGCAATTCTGCGTATGATGGCTGGCTTTTTTTTTTTCCCGTCTCAAACTTGAACTAAGATGTCTCTGTCTCAACTTGAACTAAGGTGCTAGGGTAATCTGTAAATTCATTGCCACAAACATTTTCACCACAAACATTTTTGCCACACAACTAATTGGCCATAAAGCAATTTTGCTTTAAAAGACAAAGTAACTGGTTGATGGTTTGTTTGAAGTTTGGTTGCAAGTTTCTTCCACATAATGATGGCTTATTGAGTGGACAGATGATGATTTGCCCCAAGAGTTGGTTTCTCACTTTGACACACTTTATGTTGGAGGAGAAAGAGGTTGAGGGCTTTGAAGGATCAAACCCACATTTCTCACAGAACCTGTGGAAGCTATCAACAGACAAGTGACAATATGTAGAGAACAAACAATACGGTTGAAGGTTTTCACAAAGCACCACAAAATTCATAATGAATTTTGAATTCACATAATGTGCACCCTGCTACTTGAAAACTTAAAGTCATTAGGAATCACTTAACCAGTTCTGTTTGATTGATTCTTCTCTTGCATCCAACTTTTAATATACTGTGATAATATTGGTAAAGGCAGCATTAGAGAGCAAGCTTTTGTATTTAAATGGGCTAAAGGATTGGTAATATTCTTGAGGACTGTTGTGTCTTTCTAGCTGCCTCTTTAGTATTTTCTATGGCTTGGTAGATTTTTGGTTTTGATGGGAGGAGGAATGACTGTTTTCACTTGTAGGATTCGCAAAGCGCTATGTTATCATTTTCCAGAATGTGTCAGTTGAAACCAAACTGTTATGTGGCAAAATTCTTGCTGCAAAAACTGCTTGCGGCAAGGATCTTACTGAGAACCTTTTTTTCACTGTACTTCGCTCTCCTCTTCTCCTTCTCTCTCCCCCTCCCTCTTCCCTGCCTTCATAATATAAAATGCAAACTTTTGTTTTTAGACAAGAGAAAGATGCATGAGACTCATAGTTTGCTAATGTGAGAAGATGACAGGAACTTTGCTTGGCCATCATATTAAGGGGGATAGAAGTTTGTGACACTTTTCATTCAGTTCTAGCACTGAATACCTACTCTGCTCTTGTTTGTGAAATGGTGTTTAATACTCTTTGGAACATTATAGAAATAGTTAATTTTTTACAACAAAGATTTATTAAATCTGGTAACTGCCAACACACACACACATACAATAACGCTACTTATTGATTATAGATGCAATATGCAATCAAAGAGAAGTTCAACTGGGTCCATAGTGATTTACTTAAAAGAAATAGATTCATAGTAAATAGGATAAAATATTCACATTTGCCAATTATGGGTAGGGGTGGTCGGTGTTACATTATTCTTTTTTTTTTCACATTCACTCAGTCGATAAATCAATATGAAATCAATTTGCTTACATATTCTTCTTTGAAAACTTCAAAAATATGTCTTATAGTTATCTTAGGGATTTTAAGCCATAAGTAGCTATTCAAGAAGGTACTAAGGCTCAAGCTCTTCTGGAGGTGCATATGTTAGAGAGAGTTCATGAACTTACTAATTGGTCCCTCAGTAAAATGCCATTACTTGGATATCTGGATCCATCTTCATAGGTTTATCAGATCTTTCTGGGGCCACAAAATTGCAATGTTAAGTCTGGTTCTGAAGAAGGCTCTTGAACCTGAAGGAAATCCTATTGTATATATTACAACAGGCTTCCGCTAGAAACCGCTCTCATTTATGGGTGAAGAGAAGGTTAAGTGGTGGTTCTCATTCTCTGCTATATAAAGTTGGGTCCATTTGTAGTGGCAAGGAAGAAGTTCTCATGACTCATCACCCTAGTTGCTGTCTATCACCCAAAGCACTGACTGTGGAAAGTCCATAGGAAATTGAAATAAATGAAAACCAAAACCTAAAAGCTTCCATAGTCAAATATTGGGAAATAATCAGATTACTGAATATAAACAGTTTTCTTCATCTCATGCAAGAAGGCATATACTGGGGGCCTCCCCGGTGGTGCAGCGCTTGAGCTCTGGGTTGCGAAGCTGCCTGCAGCCTCTGCAGCGCCGGTTCGATCCCCGGCTGCTCCGCGGCCACCAGAGGAGGGTCCCACATGGCGTGCAGACCTCTCCTGCCGCCCGCTGCTCCCCTCAGCTGTGTGCTTCGGTCCTTCTGCCTGTTCTGCTCTCTGCTCTGGCTCTGGTGAATTCTCTCACCCTCCCGTGCTTCTGACTGTACCCAATGCTTGTATAAAATAAACAATAAAATAAATCTTAAAAAAAAAAAAAGGCATACACTAGGATTCTTGGCCAAGTTTACTTGTACTTTAGAAATGCATTTGATCACAAAATTTTCCCAATAATTTCACTATTTCAGGAAACATGTTCTAACAAGATTATCTCTGATTTTTAAAATCCTTGGGCAGCCACAGAGAAGTTGATTTTTCTAAAATCAGGCCAAGCTCACCTTACCTGCCGGTTGACTGGCTCTCAAAAGCTGGTCTGTTAGCTCCAATTCCTGGTTAGCCTTTTCTGGATGCTGAAGTAGAAAAATGTCTCATTTCTCCCCCTCCCCCACCCTTTTCCCTCTATTTTCTAAAAAAAAAAGAAAAAGGGTAGAGACAGATTATATAGCACTGACTTTCCCCTGGGTATGTGCTAGAAATATTCAGTCACTCCTCAGTGCTTAGTGAACGTCTTTGTAGCACCCCCTCACCTTTCAGATAAACAGTGGGTTCCTTACTCTTTCTGTAAATCAGCTCCTATTTTCTCACTGATTCACATGAAAATTTCAGATGAGAAGTCAATATATACCCGTTCCCAGCAAATTAGTCATAAGTTTCACTGATTGCTCCTCTCTTTTCCACATTTCTCTACCAAGTACTTATGATGTATAAACACTAAAAAATGAAAAACCAAAAAATTTCAAGGACTCCTTTAGGAAGCCTTTTTTTAAGCAAAAGAGAGTCCTTTTCAAAATATGATTCCTCAATTAAACAGATCAAAGGCCATAAATAAACGAAACATATAGGGGCTTAATAGATGCTAAAGTTAGTTTTTAAATCCACAGTTGAATAAATGGTGTTGAAATGACAAGGTAGAAATTAAGAAAAAAACTTACAACTCACACCTGATACTCAAAATACATTCCAAATGAATCAGTTTTAACACGAAAAATAAAATCATGAAGACTAATAAAAAAAATACAATCATTCCTATGGTCTAGTACTTGAACTGACATAATGTTTGCTGAGCAATATCCTTGTGACAAGTACAGTATATTATTATAGTAAGGGCACCTTGCTGGTCATTCCAACTTACCAAGAAATGTGTCCATACAGACTTGTTCTGGGTTCCCATTGTGACTTACGGGGACATGTTCACAATATCTGGAGCCCTGAATGTCTTATAAATGAAGGAAGAACATGTCTTCAAATTCCTTGCAGTAGGAATCCACTGAGGTGGCTCTTGCCTTGACTTCTGAATGGAACAGTATATCTACAACAAGAAAAGTAATGGCATCTCCATCAAAAATCTGAAGGGATCCTGGGAGAAATTTCTGCTGGCATCTTGTGTCACTACCCCACTGAAAATCCTGTTGATGTTAGGAATACTGGAGAAGCCATTGGAACCATTCCAATTTCTGGTCGCTTCACTCATGGAACCTTCACTGGCCAGATGCAGGCAACCTTCCTGAAACCCTGATGTTCAGCATTACTGATCCCAGGATTGAACACTAACTTTCCATTATTGTGTGTTAACCTGTCTTCCATTATTGTGGGTGGCACAAATGTTCTTCCAGGATTATTCAGAAATCGCTATCCTATGCGAGAATAAGGGGGTCTGGTGAATTAGTGGGGGGTCTCATGTGGTAGATGCTGGTCTTAGAAATTCAGCTCATAAGTGACCCCCTCTCCTGTCAACACACATGGGAACTCATGCCTGATGTCTGTGCCTACTGCTGAGATCCTGAAGAGATGGAAACATAAGAGTAGGTTGCTGCTGAAAAGGCTGAGATCCAGGAGAAATTTCAGGGGCAATGGACTGCTCCAGGTCCCAAATTTATTGCTACTCCACCCAGGTTCACAGACTGTTTTGAAGGTGCAGGTCCTCTATGCCCATCCAGCAGTTCCCTTTTGAAGACTGCAGCTCTCTCTGCAACTCCTTTGGCTCAGGTCATGGAATGGAGAGAAGCAAACACTGAGTGACTTTGAGCTGTTCTTCCACACATTCTTAGTGGATAGTGGAAATCAGATTGATAGAAAATAGCTTCTTTAAAAAAATGAGTTCAATTCCCCATGTCCATGACCTTGTATAGTCCCCTCCCATGTTGACTTAAGGCTTTTGGCCATGTGACTTGGTTTGATCATGTAATATCAGCAAATATGACACAAAGTAAGGCTTGGAAAGCATCTGTGCACCGAGGCTTATTCTCTTGGCGCATGGCCACCATGTGCAAAGCTTGACTAGCTCCAGAGGACACAAGGCCCTGATGACAGCCAGCAGCTTACAGACATATGAGTGAGGCCCTCTAAGTCCATACAGCCACAATTGACTCAACTCCCTGAATAATCCCAGACAAGTCAGCAGATAGACACCTACCTGAGCCCTGACCAAAATGATGACAACAGAATGAACAACTAAAATGGTGGCTGATTTAGATCACCAAGCATTTGTTGTGCTGTGATGAAGAAATAGTTAACTGATATAACAGGTCTGGGGTAGCTTGGGATCAGTGGAAACAAGAAGATTTGAACATGAGACATTTGGAATAATTCATGTGTCTTGATGACGCTTCATGAAAGGGCTCAGAGAAAAAGGCAGAGCAGATCAAACAACATAAAAAGTTAGAAATAAAAAAAATCAAAGTGAGTACAGGAATGAAGCTGGAAGAGCAGTCTTGAAGAAAATATTTCTGCCTACAGTTAAAAATATTAGCTCATTTATTTTGAAGACTACAGATATTAATTGCAATATTGTGATACTTCAAAATTTCAGTTTAGTGTAAATTTGTGAAGACTTTTTTTTTTTAAAGATTTATTTATTTATGCACACAAGAGCTGGGGTACAGGCCAGAGATGGGGGAATGAGAGGATTCACCAGAGACAGAGTGGGGAGCAGAACAGGTAGATGTATAGAAATACACTGCTGAGGGGAGCAGTAGGCGACACAGGAGAGGTCTGCTGTGCCATGTGGGTTGCTCCCTGGCCAGCCGGGGATCGAACCCATGCTGCGGATTGCTTCACAGTGCGGTGCCTAACTGTGCCACCAGGAAGGCTCTAAATTTGTGAAGACTTAAAGGCACTACGAAGTTAGTCATTTTTTACTTTACATGGAAAAATAAGTTTTTAGAAAAAACAGGAAAGCACTAAACTAAAAATCAATAATAATTTATATTGCTCTAATGATACAATTCATTTCAATGTATTAGCTGTCCACTTCCTAGTACTCCATTCATTTAGCAGTAAGGTTGCTAAAAACAAAGCTTTGAATGGAATGCCTGCATAATTTACCAGTTAAATTTACAGATAGAGATATCAGTGGTATTTATAGTTTGCTAGATGCTGAATGTTAACAATGATTATTGTATTAGTCAAGAAGAAACAGTACCTTAGACATTTAGCACTTAGCATTATGTTTAAGAACATTAGCCTGAGGTAAGGTGTCAATTAAATCCCCTGCTTTATTTTTATCATATTGAAAAAAAAATCATAGTAATACACAATAAATGCAACAACAGAGTCATAAATAACTAAAAGAACTGACAGTAAAAAAAGAAAATCTTAAAAGTGGTGGCAATGAATAAAATGGACACAACCCAATGACCCAAGTACATTTATATAGGCTAGGAGAATCAGAATATATATATGTATATATGTACATGGTGTCCATTTATATATCATATGCTAGAGTGACAGTCTCTTGGAAATGAAATTATAAGGTCAAAAAGTAGGTGAATTTCAAGATCTTGTAGCCATTAAGCACTCACAGTTAAAGAAACAATAGCATTGTTGAAATAAGTGTTAAAGATGAAAAAATGATTTGCATTTGGAGATCTGGAAGATTTATGTGATTCTATTTTGTATTAACTAGTCGGACATTAATGTTTGAAATATGAAGATGCGTTTAAAAAAGCCAATAAAATTAGGGAGTAGGGTCTTCTGGTAATAAATCTAGTACTTTGCCTTGTAATAAAACTTGTATAAACAGTTTCCAATTTTCCGGAAATAGAAGAGAATAAAACACGCACAATGTTAATCAGCATGGAATCCTACTCCGACCTTCCCTTTCTTTGAATGTCCAGTTAATTAGCTTCCCGCGCTCGAGCCAGCATCACATTGGGGGGTAACTAAGCTCTCTGCACCACGCAAGCAGTCAGCGTTCAAGAAAAGGGCCTGCCCACGCAAGTACCGCACCCCCAGTTGCGGCGGGATCCCCCCCACTCCAAGGGCCCCAAAGCCAGTCTCGGGGCAGAGTCCTACTTGGAAAGTACCGGGAGGTAAGGGAGCCAAGTCAAGCTCTCCCCCTCCCGGGCTGGGCGGAGCCGGACCCTCGGAAGAACTGGCAGTGGCGGTGGCGCGGTGTGCCCAGGAGCCCAGGAGCGGTGCGCCCAGGAGCGGTGCGCCCAGGAGCGGTGCGCCCAGGAGAGGGGCACGGAGTCTGGGGCGCACTGGGGCTGACAGCGGACCGCCCGGGTTGCGCGCCGGGGACAACGTGGGAGCGCGCCGCCCCGGACCCGCCCAGGCGCCCGGCTGTACCCGGACGTTCCCACAAGTGGCCGAACCAGCTGGACGAGCCTCTCGCGCGGCGGCTCCGAAAGCAGCCGGTGGCCCCGGACTTCCCGCCGTCGCGTCGCGGAGCCCTGTCGGCCGCCTCCCGTCGGGCGGCATGGAGGCGGACGGGGAGCGGGACGAGCTGGCCCCGCTGCGCTCCGCCTTCGCGGCCTGCGACGCGAACCGCTCCGGGCGCCTGGAGCGCGAGGAGTTCAGCGCGCTGTGCGCGGAGCTGCGCGTGCGGCCGGCCGACGCCGAGGCGTTGTTCCAGCAGCTCGACGCCGACCGCGACGGGGCCATCACGTTCCAGGAGTTCGCGCTCGGCTTCCGCGGGACTGTTGGAGAGGGGCGGCACCGGGGCCGGGGTTCCCCGGAGCCCGCGCCCGCCGCGGCCCAGCGAGGGTCGGACCCCGGGGACAGCGAGGAGGAGGAGAGCGGCGAGGAGGGGCCGGCGGCGCTGCTGTCTTCCTGGGACCCGGCGAGGCCTGGCCGGGCTTGGCAGGATTTCCAGACGCGGCTCGGGGACCAGGCCAAGTTCATCCCCAGGTGCGTGCGTGGGTTGGGGGGCGGGAGGCGTGAGGATGGAGTTTCCTGCCCACCCGGTGCGCTGACTTTCCCACTCGTAACGCGTGGGGTGTGCGGACCCACTCGGTCCTACTCCGAGTTGCCTGTCTCAGTTCACCAACTCACTTAAACTTGTCCAAGGAGAGCGCCCTTAGCGTTAGGGAAAGGGAATATTTTCATTGTCAGGGTTTGGGGAGAAAGTGTCACTTGCTCATTACTGTGCCTTGCAAAGGGCACTTTATTACATGGGCCACAGAGAAATCCGCAGCATCTGGAGATTCTTCCGGACACAGGTTTAGGTGTCCCCTAAACCTGTGTGATCTGGTTGCGTCACTCCTACTCAAGGCCTCCGGTTGCACCTGGGCATGGTGAGCCAGGCTGGTGGCCAATTTGGCATCCTCTATAGTAGTGTTGCGTTGGTTGTTCACCTCGGTCTACTAGGAAAACAAGATCGGTCATGTGTACTGCAGGACACAAATAGTCATCAATGCCTACTATGTGCTAGGCATTCTTAGTTCACTTATTAAAATTTCAGGACAATCCTGCGAAGTAGGTTTTCCATGATAGGTGGAGTAACTTAGACACAGAGATTTAGCCCTAAACATTAAGAGACTTGTCCTGTTAACAAAAGAATGGGGATTTGAAACCATTTTTATATAACTGAATGAAATGATGCAAATCATATAATAAATTCTCTATTCTTAGTTCAGACAGGAATAGCAATTATATCAAGTTACTAACTTAATTCCCTGCCTATTCAGGACAGAGAGGGAAAGACACTGGGGGGGTTTATTCTTTGAGGTTAATTTGCATCTACCTTTGCCTTGTCCTGGAATGTCCAGAGCAGCAACTTCATTAATATTCATATGTGAAGTGTTTTTCGACTTTTTGTTTGGATTTTAGTTGAAATTTTTATGGAGCTGTGGTTCTCATTATTGAGAAGATTTGAAAGGCATTATTTGGGTTGGCAGTTCACAGATGTGACATGAGACTGAGAAAAGAAAAAGCCCTGGGAGTAATCAGTGGCCAAGCTGACTGGTTCACAGCTGAGACCTGCAGAGCTGGGTGTCCTCACTTCCTCCTCCGCCCAGCTTCTCCTTCTAGTTTGGAAAGTGAGGTGAACACTGTCTGCAAAGAGTGACTCATTGCAAAAAGGAGGGACTGTGTACAGAAAGTGGGTGTGATGCCCATCTTTTCTTTTATTTGCTAATGAGTTAAAATGTAGTATCTCCATTAGGAAAGTAGAAACATTTAAACGTTGCGTCATCTTCCATCTAGAATTTGGTTTGGGTCCAGCTAGTTTAAGAAGTTATCAATTTTAGGATTAAAGAAGGTTAAGTCCATATATTTTATACATAAGCACACATATGGATGTACTGTCCAGTTATCAAGTCTCACTAGCAAATATTTGACACGTAACCTGTAAATGATTAAAATGATCTTAAGACCAGCATGCAAACCCAGACTTAACATTTTGGTGATATTATTATTACTATTATTTATCATCATCATGATGCCCTTCCAGACTCTTTGGAGGTTGCTAAATTTAATGGACACTGGTGTCACCTGATAGACTTGTATTCAAACCCCACCCCCTTCTGATGTGAGATTAACAAGTACAATATTTGCCATCCTGTACTTGCTCAAGTGGAAAAGAACCAACCTAAGTTACTTCATCTGATTGTTACCATGGCAGCCCTTAACTGTTTTGGTAAATTGGATTGCTTCTGTTATACTTCCTTATACAGCTGTTGACCTTCCCTTCCTCCCACCCAAATGCAATAAAAATCTTTGGATATTGATAATGTTGTTGCCATTATTTCAGGCAAATTAATTCTACAAACATTATTAAGTGTCGCTTTTGTGCCAGACACTGTCTTAGGGCCTATCCTAGGTCCCTGGGGGCAAGAGGTTCATTGTGTGGGTGAAACATTTCTCAAAAAAATCCTCAAAGGACATTTAAAGACAAGAGAGCTATTTACAGGAAACAATATTTTGTGGAAGGAGCCAATAGACTGTTGAAAGCAGGAGCTTTCTTTGAAATCTTGCATTTTTAATCTGTAAATAATTAAGTATGTGTTCATTTTACTCTATAATATACTGGGACAAAATAAATGAGTGAACAAAAAATTAACTTTTGAACTCTGAGACCAAATTAGTGGTTGCCTGAAGGGAAGGGGCAGGAGGGTGTAATTTGGGTAAAAGGGTTAAATTGTACGGTGAAGGGTAGAATTGAACTTTTAGGGGTGAAGTTAATGCTTCATACAGAGATACTGATTTATAATAATGCATACATGTTTTAATGTAATTTTACTTCAATAAAAATTTTAAACAAAAGAAATAGATTTTTTGAGATCAGATAATAAAGGTACATCTATCTATCTATCTTTTTTTCTTCTAAGGGGAAAATTGTCTCTCTGAAAAATTGTGCCATTTCATCTGGTGTCTTTGTTTCCCATCTAATATTCCATCTTTCCCTGGTGATAGCCTGTCCCTTGCCTGTCCCAGAAGATTACATGTTCAGTTTGATAAGAACAGATATCAGATGAGAATGTGTGGTTCCTGTAGAGGCAAAATATGACAGTATGACATAATTTCCACTTCAAAGCTCTTAGGTCAAATAATGAAGCAATTTTTGGTTAGACTTCCCAGTCACCAGTAATTATGATATTAGAGAGAAAATAATACTGCATCGTGAATGGATGAAAATGGTCTCTGGGATATGTGTCAACAGTTTCTTAAGTTGTTTTTTCCTTAGAAAATTGAGGGACTGGGCCTCACCTGGTGGCGCAGCAGTTGAGCGCTGGCCTGCGAGGCTGCCCGCAGCCTCTGCAGCGCCGGTTTGTTCCCTGGCCACCTGTGAGGGTCCCACAAAAAAAAAAAAAAAAAAAAAAAAAAGAAAATTGAGGGACTCTTTTCCTTAAAGACTGGGGAGGGGGAGTCTCCCACAAAGTCTTGTGACCTGTTAACTTGAACCTAGAGGAATCAGTGATCTGTACTGTCAGGATGGGCTGTTTCCACTTCCTACTAAGCAGGAACTCAGTCAGACAATGCGTGAAACAAGAATGGCAAGATGATATGGCTATGGAAGAGAATTCAGAAAAGAATATTGTTTCAGATAAGAAAAACCCAGAAAGTGGGGATTCACGGTCATGTGGGAGACAGCGAATAGACTTGTCTAACCTACCTGGCCTATTTATTTTCCTAGGGATGTTATGTTATTGTGGTGACCGAGAGATTCATGTTCAGTAGTTACTCAGTAGATGTTTGGTGAATGATTTGAATGACTTCTATTCATTCGTCCATATACTGAGAATGCACTTAATTCACATTGTATGAGTTCTCTCCTTGATTCATTTGTGCTTTCTCTCCTGATTTTTTCCAGTTCCTGGTGTGAGCTGGTCAGAGTGTTCAGACATTTGCATGGACAAGAAAATAGGCTGTGTGCTTTGAGGACTTGAAGGGCAGGGGATGGTGGAACTCATCTTTCCTGTAGAGTTGGAGCTTTTCAATTTTCTTAACTGCATTTGTAATGATTTTTGAGTTTATTTGTGAATTGATTCACTTTGATAGATTAACTTGGAACTTCACATTCTCACAAATAGAAATGTGCCTGCACCACAGTGGATGTGTGAACGGGTATGGCTATCTCCATACTGGCCTAACCTGGGACAGATCCAGGCTGGATGCCAGGAATATAATAGATATTAATACAATAGCTGACCTGCCAGGCCAGACAGGATTAGGGTGAGATCAGCTCAGATGCTAAAATCAACCCTTTGTGATCAGCTGTTTCACATGGTTTGAGACTTTTCTACATGAACAATGTTGAAGGGGGGTCTTTTATTTAATAATTGAGAAGCGAGAAATGTATTTGAGAAGAACCAAAATTACCCACATGTGAAGTATATATGGATTGTCAACACGGTTTTCTCAGCATGCCCACATAACTTTAAGGATGATTGCTAATATTGAGAGGAAAAGGTAACAGGTGAACATTAATCATATGTACCTAGGGCATTTTTTAAGAACAAATAGCTGTAAGTAGCAGAAGTAGAGTTTCAGAGTTGGTCAGGGTTTTTTCACATTTCCCTTTCACATTTCCCTTTTAGCCCTTTTTACTTTGTCTTGTTTTAAAATAGTGTGGTCACCTGATAGGCCCACGTCACTTGCATAATGTGGTGCTTGGCAGGGTTGGGTAGGGAGAGGAGAGGTGGAGGCAGAGAAGATGAGCACAGTGAGGGTGACAGGTGAGTGGGTGGGAAAGACGGGAATCAACAGAGGGAGAGACATTGATCTATTGGTTAAATAGTGCCTCAGTTTCCCCTCTCTTCCCACTCAATGCATTTGTGGCCCTGAGCATACTTTAGATGGGAGAAGCAAAGCCGCTCTTCTCTGTTTGATCTCAGTTCTTGAGTATCTTCAAAATGTGAGCATCTTGGTGCTATGGACTGTGTTTATAGTGTTTGATAATAAATATATTATTTTCATACACATGGCCAATAATATCCAGTGCTCACTCAAAGAGGTAAAAATATGTTACAGCTTGAGGCAAGATGGCGCGTTGGACTCATCCTGGAAGAGGTTCAAGTTTGTTTCTGACTGTGTGTGATATTTATCTTTAGCACTGGCTTTGGGACTTCTCAGTGTGCTCGCCATAGGCTTCCTGGAGGTTCTGTTTCTTTGCCTTTTCTGGATTCAGAACTGGGGATTTTTCTCTCTCACACACACATATACATATATCATGAGATATGTGTATGAGAGTATTTAGAGTATATATTCAAGTATGAGATATCTCTATATTATTTTCTCACTGTTGGTAGTCTGATAGGTCTTATTTTTTTTTTCCTTTTATGTCTTGTCTGTCAGAGTTATTTGTGTCATCACCCTGCTGGCAAGAGAAAACTGTCTGCTAAGAAAACCAGAGCTTTACCTTAAACCCTGCGAACCTTGCTCCTGGGTCCTTGATGGCTTAATGTTCATGGGTGCTACTTGCTGATGGTGATATTTTCTGGTCCTGTGTTTGAATTTCATCTCAGTTTAGTCATTTGTTTTTGTTCTGTTGGCCCCAAAAGAGAGCTGTGCTGACTCTCGTCCTCAGAAGACGGCCATTCGGGCCACGTGGACAATGGCCTGCCCTAACCTCACTGCTTGTTCACCCATTGCTCTCAGGCTTTGGGTTTTCGTTCTACTCTTGGGGTATGTACAAAAGAAAAAGACTTAAAATTAGTGTCATGGGGATGTCTGTGCTTCAGGAACTGTGGACTCTGTTCTACTTTGTCTATTCAGGATTTCCTGTTCAAATTCGTGGTCATACTACTCCTTTTACTTTGAGACTGTAACCTCTTTGCCTGATTCTTGATTACAAGAATTACATACTCTTATTTCATGTGCAAAATGAAACATTATCGTCTTGGATGGAGGCTTGTGGATTGATGGAAAAGAGACCCTTTAGATGATGGCAAAGGTTATAATGCCATGGTGATTCAAATATCTGCTTTTTTCCCTCTTGAAATGGAACATACACTATACCTTCTTGACTCATGTATAACTTGTTAAGCTTAGATAGCACCTGACTTCTGTATGTATTTGCAAGGTAGAAATAGGGAGAGATTATTTATAATGGGTATTCAGTCTGCTTCTATCTGACTATATCTGTCTCATATCACATTGTAAAATGGAAAGTAAATGCTATTTCCCAGAAGGAAGTTGTAATGGTAGAATTTATATTTGAAGCATATTTCCTTAGAATTAGTTACTTTAAAAAACAATTTCATTGTTTCATTATGTATTTGAGGCCTTCCAAATTATGATTTCTTTGGTCAGAGTAATTATAAAAAACAGAAAAAATGGATTTTAACCCTCAAGGCCTCAGTCTACATGCCCTATAATCCTATGATACAGATACAGTTGCTCAAATATGTTTCTTAAATTCTATATCTAAATCATATTAGATATTGCTGTACCTGCCATTGTCTTGGACATTAGTGAGACTCTATAGACCTGACCTACAAGGAGCTTATTGTTTTCCCTTTTGAAATAACTTGGAGTTTCTGATACCTGAAAGACCTGGAATGCAGTATAATGAATGGAAAGATGCCTTCTGGCACAAGCCTGGGACAATGGATATTTAACATCAAGAATGTTGAGGCCAAAGACCCTCAGGGGTCTTTACAGGTATGCTTGGGAGTCTTAGAAGACTAAACATTTTCATTTTCATTTTGATGAAATTATAGAACAAATGTATTTGAGCACATTTGGAATCACCTGGGTGACTTGTAAATTACAGACTTTGCTACACAATTTTAAACCCACCTCTGTGTTTCTAGGCAGTAACCACAGCACTGCAGTCATTGTCTCTGGCTGAGAAGGAAGCAGAGGGTGGGCTCAGTGTATGATGTGGTCATGTGGCTTGAAAGTGACTGACCACAGAGTGTGTTGGATTGTCTGTGGTCTCAACAAAGAAGTGATGGGGAGTTCTGATCGTGTAAATGTGCGACTGCCAGGATCATCCTGACCTGGACTATGGTGATTTCAATGCCATGGAACTGTGTTCCATGACAGTTTAGATGAATGTCACTAAGTCTGTTTTCATTGATTTTGTGTATATGTGTTGTTCTTATATATGTTTTGGAGCAATATGTATAAGGAGTTTATATCTGGTTTTTATTTGTTCATAGTAAAGTCACATGAATAAACAATATTTAAGTCTACTCTGGAATAGGGAGCTATTTAATTAGTTCTGCATGTTAATCAAGTGTGAGAAAAACTTTTAAAATGACTTGAAATCCTCAAAAACTATACAGGATTGGAAACACTGGTTTCTCTGTTTTTCACTGCTTTGAAGTCATGTCCATCATTAAAAATGTAGGCACAAGACTGTGGAAGAAGTTCGTTTTAAATTGTTCCCAGTCTTAAGGATCCTACTTGTACTTATCCCACTGAAGAAATTCTTCTTGGCTTTTTCCTAGAAGAAATTTCTTCTTGCCTGCTTGCTTCCCTGTCTCACTCCCTGTCTCACTCCCTCCCTTCCTTCAAAAAATATATGTTTTTTTTTTCTGTATCTACATGTGCCTGGACCGTGCTAGGAACTGGTTGCTTTATTATAGTATCCTGTCAAAAATCTAAGTCTCTTGGCCAGTTCCTCTATATGTAGAGGTAGTGGCTCCAGTAAGGGTATAGGGTGGGGAGAATCACAAGGTGGATAGTCTGGTTCCAGCTCTCACTGGTGGTTAGAAATTAAGCTGAGAAACTGATTCAGGGCATTTCCTATCTCTTCCGTGGAGAGGTTATCTCTTGTAGTGTTTCAGTTCCATGCGGAGAAACTCTAGGATCCTGTCAGGTGATCTCCAGTTTCCTCGCCTAGCCATCTTATGGGCTGTGCCTGATGGGATGGAGGGGGCTCACTGTCTCAGATGCCTCTGGGGCCAGGTGGGTAAAGTTCTCCCCAACAGAGCAGACTCTGGGCCCAGCGAGAGCCTCTGTTTCATGTGCAGGGGGTGGACGGTGTTGCCAGTGATGCTAATTTTAAGACAGAAAATTTCAGATTTTAAGTGGAAATTTCCACTTTTGCATATTCTGGGAATGTGAAAATACAGAGGTGGCAAGGATACCTTTCATAGTTTGCAGCCGTATTTCCTACCTGTGAATGGACCCTGGTAAATTCAAGGGGCGGTGCCAGCTCACATGGAAGATTTGAGCATGCAGTTCCATGGCATCCTGAGAACTGTAATTTGGTTCTTCCAAGTTTGTGGATAGTATTTTGACCTAAAGATATTATTTTTTCACTCTCTTTTTTGCTCTTGGTGTTGCCTTTCTTTTCAGAGTTACTTAGTTCAGGTCCAGCAGATGTTGCTGTATAACATTTTCTACCTCCAGGTTATGTTGCCCTTACAAGGTATGGCCTTGGGGGATGAAGACTGAGCTCTGAGTGCACTGGGATGACCTTTTACTCTGATGTTTTTCTTTCTTTTCATTTTAAGCTGGTGGTATTTGGCTGTCAGTTTTTAAGACATGTAAAAAACCATTTGGAATGGAATGATTAATGATTAAAATGATTTGTGATTAAAAATAAAGGAGTTTAGTTATGAGTGGTCGTATTTTCTGCTATTACAGTGGTATTTTCTTTCATTGATGGAATATTTTGTCCTTCAGGCAAAAATTGTTTTTTGAAATAAAATATGAAAATATACTTACTCTCAATAATCATCAGGGAAATGCAAATCAAAACCACAATGAGAGAACACCTCACAGCTCTTAGGATGACTAGCAACAAAAAATCAGAAAGTAATAAGTACTAGTGAGGATGTGGAGAACGTGGAATCTTTGTGCACTGTTGGTAGAAATATGAAATGCTGTGGCACTGTGGAAAATGGTATGAATGTTCCTCCAAAAATTAAAAATAGAATTGTTGAATGATTCAGCAATCCCATTTCTGGGTATATAACCAAAGGAACTTATTATCTTGAAGAGATACCTGCATTCCCATGTTTATTGCAGCATTATTCTCAGTAGCCCACAGGTAGATATAACCAGTGTCCATGGACAGATGAATGGATAAAGAAAATGTGGTGTATACATACAATAAGATATTATTTGGCTTAGAAAAAAAGCAGGAGTTCTTACTGTATGAGACAACGTGGATGAACGTAGAGGATATAAGGATATAATATCAAGTTAAAAGAGTCAGTCACCAAAAGACAAGAACTGTGTAAATCTACTTGAATAATCAGACTCTTAGAAAGTAAAATTGTGGTTGCCAGGCCCAGGAGCTTAGGGGAAATAGGAGTTGCTCTTCAGTGAGCTATAGCATTTCAGTCATTCAAGATAAAAAAGTTCTAGAGCTCTGCTTTATAACAATGAACATATATAGTTAACAATAATGCACTGCACACTTAGAATTTTGGTAAGGTAGATTCATGTTATGTTTTTTACCACCAGAAAAACAAATGTTATGAAAATATGAAAACATATTTTTGTAAAGATAAGAAATTTGACTACCTATAAAAGCGCTGTGTTTTACTTTCTTTGACCCAACCCCACATAAAAGTTGTCAACCTTTGCCCCTACAGGCTTTGTCTTCATTTTCAAGTGACCAGGGAGAAACGTTCTAGATAATGACACATTCTGAGAGCTCCCTCCTGCCAAATGCACACCGGGGGCAACATTCTTTTCAATTTCAAGTTTTAAACTTAGTTTTGGGACATTTAATGGCAATGTTCAGCTACGGTACCCCATTGTGCTCATTTATGACTATGAAATAATGGCTTGCACACTAGTGGCTGTTTTGTTACGCTGTATTTGATGAAAATGTTCTTTAAATGCTTGGATTTAAACCAATAAAACTGCCAGTGAGTTAGCGTTCTAAAATCCGAATGCAGTGGTGAAAGTGTCATCTATTGTCAACTGCCTGGAGCAGCTGCAGAGGTGGGAGGGACTGGCCACTTTTGCTGACTTTTTGCCCATCTGTCTTGGTGTGATGGCTGCATACACTGTTTCTCCTGGGCATGACACAGTCCTCCTGATTCTTGTTTCTATAAAACAAAGCAGCTGCTTTCTTTGGACAGAGGTGGAATAATTCCTGAAGAGCCAATGGACATATGCGTAGAAAATCCATGTTGTCATTGATTTATAGGTCATCATATCTGATAGGAGACTAGCACAATAAAAAAATAGAAATCAATTTAGCTTCTTCATAGATGTTGAAATATAGCAATGCAAAATACCTGTAGATGTTTAAAAAAAATGGAGATGTAGGATTTTACAGTTTATAGATATGCTTTGTGGGTGAAGGTAGCTTAATGGAAGGAGGTATATGGGTTGTATGTGCTTGTTCCTATAGAGACAGAGGGAGGGAGGGGCAGCAAAGGAGGGAGAGAGGGGAGGGGCAGAGAGAGACAGAGAGGGAGAGAGAGATGTATTTTAAGGAATTGGTTTACACAGGTGTGGAGACTGGCTGTTTGAAAATCTATCCAGAACGGCTGGCAGACGGGACAAGGGGAAAAACAGTTATGTAGCAGTTTGGGTCCCAAGGCAATTTGCTGGCAGAACTTCCTCTTCCTTCCTCTTCATTCAGTTTTTACTTAAAATTCTTCAACTGATTGGATGAGGCCTGCCTAGTTATGGAGGGTAATCTGCTTTACTCAAAGTCTACTGATTAAATGTTAATCTCTTGTGTAAAGGACCTTCACAGCAGCTTCTAGACTTGTATGACCAAATATTTGAGTATGACAGCCTAGCCAAGAGACCCTCCAATTAATCATTACAGTCACTAAGAAACTTTTTCAGATATTCTTAGTTTTTGAGGTTTCCTATGTTGTGAGAATCTGTTTTGAAAAGATCAGGGAGCATTTTTCAATGCTCCCAACTTAGAAAATATGTACCAAAAAATTTCCGAATATTTATTTCAATCTGGAAAAATCCCTGTATATATGTTATATTTTTCTTGTACCCCTTCCAAGTGCTTAAGCACTTCAAAATGACATACAACATGTTTTCAGTGACTTTAAGTTATCAATATTTTTTTCCTGCCAAGAAATGCCTTACCCCGCATCTGTTTATGACTCTGAGGTGACTCCCAACCCCTTTCCCCCAGAGAAGCCTTATTATTCCTCCTTGTCTCTACCCCTCCATCTCACCCTGCAGTCTAATTCTTTTTTTTTTTTAAAGATTTATTTATTTATACAAGTACTGGGGTGCAGATCAGAGGCACAGGAGCGTGAGAATTTACCAGAGACAGAGCGGGGAGCAGAACAGGCAGAAGGACCGAAGACACTGCTGAGGGGAGCAGCGGGCGAGGCAGGAGAGGTCTGCCGTGCCATGCGGGTATCTCCTGGACGGCCGGGATCAAACTCGCACTGCAGAGGCTGCGGACTGCTTCACAGTGCAGTGCTCAACCCGCTGCACCACTGGGGAGGCCCTGCAGTCTAATTCTTCATCGAAATTCTCTAACTCCAACTGCGGCCCTTGCAGTTTTATATTGTTGCCCTTTCCCAGGCAGACTAACTGCTTGCTTGCTCACTTCTGTTCTTCTTTTTCTTCCTTGTCCCCTTTCCCCTCATCCCTTCTACATATGTTTGGGAAAGGAATGATGCCACCAAGTTGAAAGGCTGGCGTTTTAGTGAGAAAGAGTAAGACATTGCTTATAGTAGTAACGAGTTCTTATTCTGCTGTCCCCAAATAGTAATTTTGGTCCCTGAGTTGCTAAACAAGGATGAAATTTGAGAGGCATAGGGAAGCCCAGAACTTTGTCACCAGATACAGGTCCTAAAATTCAGCATCAGAAAGTTGCCAGCTCCAGGGTGCTGTTCCCAGGCATGGGCATTTTTTCGTTCCCAGAAGCTCTGCCGACATTGGTTTTTCATCTCTCTATTCCTCAGACTTTGCTACTCGAGGGTCTCAGGTCAGCAGCACTGGTAGCACCTGGGGGTCCTTGAGAAAGGTTCTCTTAGGCCCCACCCAGACTTACTGCAGATGGTGCAGCACCATCTCAGCCAAAGTCTATGCCCAGTGTGGCCACATTTGATTGGGATTTATTTTGAAATGGCAGAAAACTATTAAAAAAAAACAACTTCAGAAAGTAAATGCAAACTGAAGTGGAAAAGATAAACTTCAAAATTTTGACTTTGGTTGTCTCTGTTTGTTTGAATTTTGAAGTGTTTGTGATTGAATTTGTCATGGTAAGTGATTTATACTTCATCAAGTATATTGTGTATTTGTGAATGTGTTCTTCAAAGACAAATACACCCAGAGAAAAGTGTACGGAACTTAAGTGGATAGCGTCCTGAATTGTCACAGATGGATGCTGCAGTGTACACATCCAGATTGAGCAGCAGGACATTTCACCACATTGCAGAGACCCCAGCTCCCTTCCAGTCTCCACAGCTCCCTCCACTACAGGGTGGTTGATATCCTTTACTTGTTTTTCTTTTTTATTTGCATACATGAGCTTCAATAATTTGGTTTCTTGCCCTCAATGTTATGTTTATAGGCTGGTAGATCTATAGGTCTCACGAATCTGTCATTTCTATTGGTGTATTTACTGTGTGAAAATACCATCATTTATGCATTTTACTGTCTACCTTGTGACTGTTATATGTGGTGCTGTAATGAGTCATCTCTCTGTCACATGTCTCTTGATCAAGCACATGGACTCATGCAATCCATTGTTTTAGATAATTGTTTGCAAGATAAACTTTCCTTACTAACTCAGAATCACCATTATGGAGCCTGGTTTCATCCTTGATTAGTGTAGTGACATCCCAGGATCTGGGGATATGTAACCAGTCTGTTACATTTTACTAAGTTCAGTACTTCCTTTCTTCTTATGCTCTTTCATCTGCTGAATATTTTTAAAGTAAATGATCAGATATATTAGAATTGCATTTTAAACCCCTCTTTGAAAGTGTGTCATTCCTGTCTCAGGCAGGGATGTCTCACAGGCTATTGTTTATTCTTCCTGACTGTCACTGTTCTTTCATGTTCTTCATGGTGTCAGATACCTGACATGGGCTTACATTGTTATGAATACATGTGAGAAGGGGGTGTCTAGCCAGGAGTGGGTGTGGCTTACCCCGGGTTGAACCTAGGGGAGTCTGGCAAGATACCGCTTTGCAGTTGTACTTGCGACCCCCGCTGCCATAGGTAGTCTTTGGAATTATTTTATGTTCTCTTTCTTGAGTCTTGGGAAATGCTACAAAACTATAGATAGAGGTGAACAGTTTACTGCTTTGTGGATTCCCTTTCTATTCAAGTGAATTATTGTAATAACTTTTACACCTCCTTCTTTAGTACTGGGATTTAAAAAAAAAAAAATAAAACAATTGTGAAGCATTTAGTTTCATTTTGCGTAGTAGCTTTTGGGCCATTTGTGCTGCCCCAGAGGGATGTAATCCTTAGCTGAGAGAGGAGGGCAGCTTATACAACAGGAAACTGGGAATGGGCACCAGGAAAGAGTAAAGGTTTGGGATGAGGAATATAAACTGAGATAAATGTAAATACACAGTTTACTGAAATTGCTTTTTCCTTATCTGACGAACCAGTGAGGTAAGGTGATGACTCAATTAAGAGAAACCTTTTCCTTTTCCTGGCTCTCCTGAGGGCTTCAGGTCAGATTCCTTCCAGAGATAGTGTTTGCAAATCTGAAGGCTGTTTGCTCCATTGGTGGGCTGCAGCTCTGGGGGCTTGAAAGTGGACTAGTTTTCAGGACAACTGATCCTGGCATAATGTGAAAAAGTCAGATTTTAATAGGATTTTTGGCTACCTTCTTTTAAAAATCACATTCTAGAAAATCACCCGTCGTTTCTTCCAAAAGTTAAATGAAAAAGTAATTAAACTTTCCAGCAGGATGCTGGGAAAGCAATGAAGTGGAGAGTTGATAGGCAATAGAGTGTATCTCAGAAAGCGTCTACTGTGTGGAAAATACGCCCCAGGCACCCGTGGCTGAAACCAAGGTCTTCTCAAAGGGTCTTCACTGTGGAGAGTCCAATTAAAGATGTCAACATTTTATTTTACAGGAGAAATGCAGTTGAGAAAATGTGCAACAAAATTTCTACAACTAATTTTGCTTTAATTTCATGTTTTGGGTCCATCTTCTTACATAAAAGTAACTGTAAAGTCATTTGATTTCTCTCCATATTTGATAGGTAGCAAGGTAAGTAGGTAAAAAGCAGTGATTCTTAAAATTTAAGTAGGTTTAAATTTTTTTCTATGACAATTTTTGTACAATAGCTAAACAAATGTTACCATGTATACAAATAGTTTTACTGTAGTTCAAAAATGCTGTAATAGAAAAGAAATTCTTCTTTACTTGCATGATCTTTTGTAGGAGACTCTTATGAACTTTGAGAGTTTCTTAAGGTCAGGGCGGATTGTGTAAAATCTACAGCACATTTTCTTGCCCGTAAGGTAGTTGGAGAGGCAAATACCTCAGAAACCTCAGCACACAGAATTTCAGACCAAAAGTGGCAGGGGATCTGTAGGGGAAAGATTTCTTATGTTTGGAGCAGTCAGGGCAGGCTTCTTGGAGGAGGTGACACTCTGGAGCACCTTGGCTGATGTGCAGCATGTGATTTTTAGACAGAAACACAAAAAGTTTTGATTTTGATCAGAGACTTATATTAAAATATATTTTGATTAGGGAGGGATAAAACTGTTTCCCAATCCTTTTCAATCTCTTTTTACAGCATGGATAGCTCACACACTATTAGGTGAAAACTGGGCATAAAGTATACAGAGCCACTCACTCTGGCTTATTTTAATGCAATTTTGGATAACTTTAATGCAGAGTTAATGCACAGTTTAATAATAGTTATTAGCTGTTAGTGCAACTTTCTGATTAACAAAAGGAAAATTCTGTGTAAATTTTAAAGCAGACAATACAGGGCAAATATAAAGTGGGATTGTCTCTGGCAAACCTGGGAAGGTGACAGATGTTGTCTTAAGGGAAAATTTGCGCAGAAACATAACACTTATTTTCTCCCCAACCCTATCTTTCTTGCCCAAATACCTGTGTGCATGCAGGTATAACACACTGATACTGTGAAGGCCATATATGAAGAAAAAATGATGTGAACCTAGGTGAACAAAGGCCTGTTTTCCTGGATATGGGCAGCTTAGGTCTGTATGTCCTAGCCCCAGTCCTCTGCTGAAGGGCTTATGTTACTAGACTATACCATTAGGGATGGAAGGAAGGCCCATTTGGTCCTCTGCCTGTTGTGTAAATTAGGTTTTATGGAGTGCAGACAAACTATGTGTTGTCAATGGCTATTGTTACAAAGGCAGAATTCAGGAGTTGTAACAGATGTTAAATAGTTTCTAGTGCCTTACAGGGAAGGTTTACTGACTGTGACTATAAACATTGTAGACTGACCTGGGGCATGACCCAATTTTCATCATTTAGTTCCCCTGCTTGGGCACCCCTGTTGTTATGGGGCAGGGAGAGGGGACCTTAGAACCCCCAAATCTGGGCCTCCCTGGTAGTGCAGGCGGTTGAGTGCTGCACTGTGAAGCTGCAGACTCTTCATCACGGGTTCGATCCCGGCCGGCCGACGAGAATCCCACATGGCATGGCAGACCTCTCCTGTCTTGCCCACTGCTTCCCTCAGCAGTGTATTTTGGTCAGTCAGTCTGTTCTGTTCCCTGCTCTGTCTCTGGTGAATCCTCTCACCCTCCTGTGCATCTGGCCTATACCCTGATTCTTGTATAAATAAATAAATCTTAAAAAAAAAAGAACCCCCAAATCTACCTGTTCCAAATAGGTTCTGCCATCGGCTGCATCAACACAAAATATGTAAGACTTTAATGGAAAGGAACTTTAATACAATTAATGAACAATACAGGAAAGACAAAGAATATAGTTTCTAAACCAAGCACCCAAAGTTACCCGTCCCCTTGTGGGTAAAAGTCCACCCAAACGGGATTGGCCCAGAGCAAGACCCCAAAGCCTGTCACAAGTCTAAAATATCTTCCAGTGCGGACCCACAGAAAAGGGTCAGAAATAACCAGACAAGTCTGGGAGGAAAAGAGCAAAATCAAAATCAAGGTAAAAGCTGCCATTGTCACCTCCCAATGGGTCTCTCACCCACATCTGTGTCAACCAGTCCACGACCAAAAGGCAAGTGTAGTTTCTTTATGTGTCTCTGCTCCATGTGCTTCCTCCAGGTCCATCCTGTTTCCTTCCTTCCTCCATCCCTTCTCCAGCTTCTCTTTACCTCCACCCTCCTTTGGGTGCAGCAGGGAGCCGGAAACTTCCCCTTTTCCTGGGGACCACCCTGTTACACTAGGGCAACATTTCAGTCTGTGGGGCTTCTGCCCTATGCTGCTTTCTCCCGTTTAGCCTTTTTCTGGAACATAATGCAGATGCAGACAGGAGATAACCGCTTCTTTCTAATTCATTTGGAGAGAGGAGTGAAGAGGAATAGCTGATCATAGTCATGGCTGACAGTTATTAATTACCTCATTGTGTCATGAAATGTCATATGTGTCTCACTCAGGGTCAGTCCTCACATTCTGTGGCAAGTTTCATTGCTCTATTCAGTTAAGACTGAGGAATGTAGCATCCACCTCACTTACTCTGTCAAGACTCTTTCATGACGGAAGAAGTCCTCAGCTGTTCTGAGGGTGCCTTCCCTCAACTCTCAGCACAGTGCCTCTGCTTTTTCTATTTCCTTCTTCCATTGTCACACTCCCAAGAACTCAATGTCAGTGATTTTAAATAGGAAGCAATTTGCAATTTGAAATGTTTCTAGACTGAATAAATCTTTCATACTGTCATCTTCCAGGAAGTTTCCATTTTAAAACCTTTTGGGGAATGTTACCCAAATAAGTACTTAGGTAAATAAAATATTTTTCACGGTGACTGAATATGGAAAGAATTTTATCTGAGAAGATAAATTTGGGCAGGGAGCCCTAGATAAGGCATCGGTGGCTGAATATCCAATCTGTTGGCAAAGGGACCAATATGAAGAGATCTTTGTCTTCTTCAGAAGGGAGGGCCAGATAACTGTTTGGTAACTGAGTTATTTGTGTAACTGAGGCATATTGTGAGAACATAGACTGCAATCACAGGTATAGGAAGATGGTTCCAGGTTGTTAGTGGGCAGAGCCACATCCTGTATTTAAAGAAAGATTTAAACTTCAGAAAGAGAATGCTGCCCTGTTCTAGCAGCCTTGCTGGATTTTATGGTTCATTCAGGGCATCTAGAAAGATCAACTGTTGTCACCTTAGCATATACTAATTATTCTTACCACAAATAGAAAATATTAAAATGTCAGATTTTTAAAATGATCTTTTTTTTTAAAGATTTACTTATTTTTATTTTTTTTTATAGAGGCTTTTTTTTTTTAAATTCATCTATTTGTTTGTTTGTTCACACATGCACTGGGTACAATCAGAAGCATGGGAGGGTGAGAGAATTCACCAGAGCCAGAGCGGGGAGCAGAGCAGGCAGAAGGACCGAAGTACACTGCTGAGGGGAGCAGCGGGCGGCAGGAGAGGTCTGCGTGCCATGTGGAACCCTCCTCTGGAGGCTGGGGAGCAGCCGGGGATCGAACCGGCGTCGCAGAGGCTGTGGGCAGCCTCGCAACCCAGCGCTTAACCGCTGTGTCACCGGGAAGACCCAAAGATTTACTTATTTTTATACAAGAATTGGGGTATAGGTCAGAGGCGCAGAAGGGTGAGAGGATTCACCAGAGACAGAGCGGGGAGAAGAACAGGCAGACAGACTGAAATACACTGCTGAGGGGAGTAGCAGGGGAGACAGGAGAGGTCTGCCACGCCATGTGGGTATCTCCCTGGCCGGTGGGGACTCGAACCTGTGCTGCAGAGGCTGTGGACAGCTTTACAGCATTGCACTCAACCCGCTGCACCACCGGGGAGGCCAATCTTATTTTTTTAGAGCAGTTTTATGTTCACAGTAAAATCAAAAGAAAGTACAGAAATTGCCCGTATGCCTAGTCCCTTCCCTACATGCATGACTTCCTCTGCTATGAGCAGCTCCCAAGATGATACATCTGTTACAACTGATGAACCTGCATTGACACCCCATTACTAGCCAAAGTCCTTAGTTTATATTAGGATTCACTCTTGGTGATGGACATTCTGTGCATTTGGACCATTGTTTAATGCCCTGTACCCATCGTTATAGTATCATTTTCACTGCCCTGAAAATCCTCTGTGCTCTACCTGTTCTTCCTTCTCTTGCCCCCTCCAACTCCTGGAAAATGCTGAATTTTTCATGAAGGTTACCTTTTCCAGAATGTATATGTTTGTGCTCATACAATATGTACTTTTCAGATTGGCTTTCACTTAGTAATATGTCATTCCATGGCTTGATTGCTCATTTCTTTTTATTGTGCAATAATATTTCCTTGTCTGGGTGAGCCACTGTTTATCTACCTACTGAAGGACTTCTTGATTGCTTCCCAGTGAAAACACTTGTGAAGAAAAGCTTCTATAAAAATCCATGTGAGGGTTTTGTCCAGACATAAATTTCTAACTTCTTTGGATAAATACCAAGGAGCATGATTGCTGGATTGTATGGTAGAATATAATGAATATATTGGGTTGTTGGAAAAGTCATGACGCATTTTTTAGAAAACATAAAAAATGCGTCATGACTTTTCCAACAACCAACCCAATGTTTATTTTTTTAAGAACCTACTGACTGTATTCCAAAGTGATGGTGTCATTTTGCATTTCCACCAGCAATGGATGATAATCTCTATACCATCACCGGTGTTTGGTGTTTTCAGAGTTCTAGATTTTTACCATTGTAATAGGTGTGTGATGTTTTCTGTTTGTTATTTTAATTTGCATTTCCCTGGTGAACAATGACATAGAGCATCTTTTTATATGCTTATCTATTATCTGTATATCTTTGGTGAGGTGTCTATTAAGGTTTTTTGACCAATTTTTAAAATTGGTTTGTCTTCTTGTTGAGCTTGGTAGAAGGGTGCTGTCTGTCTTGCTGCTCCCAGAGGTGTCCAGGAATTCTAAATACAGGCTGTATTGCATTTATAATACAGAAGCATAGGTGCCTGTGTGTACTCTTCCAAGTAAAATGTTAGTCTTATGAAATGTGTGAGCTTGGAAATTTTTATACATCTTACTTTTTTTTTTTTTTTTTTAAAGATTTATTTATTTATTTTATACAAGAACCGGGGTACAGGCCAGATGCGTGGGAGGGTGAGAGGATTCACCAGAGACAGAGCGGGGAACAGAACAGGCAGACTGATGAAATACACTGCTAAGGAGAGCACCGGGCGAGACAGGAGAGGTCTGCCTCGCCATGTGGGACCCTCGCTGGCAGGCCGGGATCAAACCGGTGCTGCAGAGGCTGCGGACAGCTTCACAGCACGGTGCTCAACCGCCTGCGCCACCAGGGGAGGCCCTTATACATCTTACTTATACCTGTTTTTTTTCCTTTTAAGTTCACATAATATCCCTCTTAGCTCCAATGGGAATGCTTGCAGTTTAAAATGCTTCTTTCCCAGGAATCATTTTAGAATTTTAATTTGTGAATTTTTCATCAGTAATTAACCATTACCATGTAAATCACCTTGTAATTTGTCAAACATGATGAATAGGCTCCGATTTTAAACATCTAAAACTGGTTGATAATTCAGGGTGCATTTTTCTCTGATTGTGTTTCATTTGATATCTTTTCTTTAGGCATACATAAATTGGATTATTCTGAATGTTAGTCACTCTTTCAACATGGGAGCAGAGAGAGTTTTTTGCCTTGGCTGACTAACCATATGATTTCACTCTTAATCTTTTACCTGGTATTTGTCGTGCACCCCTGTAAACAACTTGTGTATTTGTGAACACAAGTTTCAATACCTTAGAGCAGGCCCTGGACTTACTGAATGAGGGATGATTGAGCCTTGTTACCATGGGGCCTCCTTGGCATTGATGTGCCATGCTGGGTCAGGGAGGCCCAGAAGAAAACAGAGGCCTGTGTGGAGCATTGTGCGAACACTGCTTGTTTAACCTCTGACGTCAGCACCAAGGCAGCGGGAGGCTGGTAATTCCTGGACCCTGAGGAGCAGAACAAAAACTTGTGCTGGCAACAAGTCCACTGAGCTATAAAACATCCACAGGTGTTTCGCTGCCTATTACAGGACACAGTTTTAAATCCTACGAGAGGGACCGGGCATTAGCTCTTGTTATGATAAAGTACTTTTTTGTTTTGTACCATCAGGTGTGGAAATGGCCAAGTGCATTATGTTGCAGTCTCTGGGCATAATCCACAGGGCTCTCAGGTTACACAGATACGGACCTAACAGGCACCTGGCCAGAGGCGGCCAGGTTGGGACAGAGGAATGTGGCCCTGTGTGCACATTCCCTGAGTAGCTTTAGCTGAGGCAAATTTTAATTTATCTTATTTTAATCTTAGTCATGCCTTCATTCTTCAAAGGAGTTTTTGTTTGTTTTTATTATGTGAACAGGCCCCATATAAATAATTCATAGCATCCTTTGAAATAATTTTAAAAAGATATTTTGGTGCATCAAATTTTCTTTTAAATGAAGCCAAACACTTGCAAGTCCTGAGAGTCAGTTCAGGGCGGTACTTTGGCCTAAGGAGCAATTTTTTGCTTGGGCAGCTGGGCTCGGAGGTCCTGGGCTGAGTTAGAGTCCAGCTGTGCCACCAGGATGATGCTTATCTGTCTCCCCCAGTTTGTTCTTGGTTAGTAGGGTACCAGCAATAATTCTTCATGGATTTGTCATGGGGGTTAAATGAGCCATACATGTAAATTATGCATCACTGCCTGGGCTGCATGTGTAAGGTGCTTAATAAATATCGGCTTCACTGGGCGAATGCTTCAGAATCATTCCTTCCCTTGAAATAGAGTGGGTGGTGGTGGTAAAGACTTACCCTGATCTTAGAAGTTTCGTTACTTAGATAATATGAAGCTATCAAGGAAGGAGGTAAGGACATAATTTAACCTGGAAGAAGATGATAAAAAGAAAATCACAGGAAACTAGAATGCCAATTTTCTAAGCTCCAGCTGATTGTAGCACAGAACTTCCAAGTCTTACTGTCTTTACAAAATATGACCTTATTTTTTCTTTTTTTGTAAATTTTTTAATTTTATATATTTTTTACAACATTTTTCATTTTTGCACAATGTATGCATTTTCATCTTGGTTATAGTCCCCATACAATTCCCACCCCATTGTTTTGATCCTATTCCCTTCTCCCCCACGCCCCATAGTGTGTCTCTGGTTTATAGTTGCTTGTTGTATTTTACTTTATTATAATTAGTCTTTTTCCTTGTCCCTTATTTAGGTTTTCTAAATTCCTGCTATGAGTGAGACCATCCGGTATTTTTCTTTTTCTTTCTGGCTTATTTCGCTGAACATGATCCCTTCCAGCTCCATCCATGTTGCTGCAAATTGCATGAGTTTATCTTTTTTGATTGCTGAGTAATATTCCATTGTGTATTCCTTCTTTTGTGTTCAGAGCCATGTGGCCAGGGAGCCCCCTGGAGCAGTTTCCCTTGCTGTGATCATGCAAGGACCCAAACATACTTCATCACGTGGCTTTGACACATTAGACCACCTCAGTTCAGCTGTGCAGATGAGGAAGGTGGCGTGGGAGAGGGAAGAACGAGAGAAGGAAAAGAGGGGATGAAATGGACAGAAGGAGAGAGTATGTGAACGAGAAAGAGAACCAGCTGTATTACAATGGCTTTTAGGGATCAGGTATGGAAATAGCAAATGTGCAACTTCTCCTTCTAACCCACTGGTGGGAAACAGTCCCTCTGCTCCTGTCGAGCTGATGGGTTCAGGGCAGCCAGTTCTTCCTGTGTGCTGATAATAAAGGTAGCAAAGGGGCAGGTTTAGGTGGACTGTGGCAAGACCGTTAACCACAACTTATTTTCTGCTAGTGTAGACATTCTGTATAGTTAATCTATTTGTACACATCACTTGAAACAATTTCTGAAATTCTCTATAATGCCAGAACCAGCAGAGGACCCAAGAGAATTTGCAATCATTGTTTCTCATTTTAGGGATTCCCAAAAGTAAGGGATCTACTGAACCATCCACTTCTGAACGTTTGATTGCTGAGCAGTTAGCCCATAGACAAAGAATCAGGAGATTATGACCATGCCTGATAGGCAAGTTTCTATTAATTAGAAAGTTTTTCATGATTTGTATCCTGCTAGTGGTCAGTGACGATAGTCAGAGAAGTTAATGATCCTTTAGTGCACTGAAATGATAACTCACAGTCTAAGGGTCAAGACTTTTATTATTCTTATACAAATATGACTCAGTAATTCAACCAGTATTGTTCTTAGCTCTCATAGGAGGGATGATGGCAGCTTTCTGTGTCTTACATCTTCTGATAAAGTGACTTACTCCTGCAGGTTTAATAATAATATTTTACTTGAGCAGCTGTTTTGAATTATAATTGGCCTGTGCACATAGTGAGCAGTTCATTTATGAGAGTTCATAGCTATATGGCACACACCGGGGGCTGTGCTGAACTAAGCTTCTGGATTAACATATACCTCACATTTTGCAGCATTTCATAGTTCTGTGGATTGATTTTGAGTTCTGTTCCTTCTGGGAAGGTTCAGAGGTTGAGCACAGAGGGGATGCACTGCGCTGTCAGGTGGGGCATGTGTTCTCAGCATCCGGCCGGCTGAATCCATTCCCTTCTCTGCCGTTCAACCACTCTTTGACTTAGGCACTGTATCTGTTTGCTATTGCTGCCCAAGTGTTTGTGTGCATTTCTGTTGCCCTGATAGGCTCCCCATCTTCTAATATTATTAAATCATCAAATTGCTCATCTTAAAAAACCACATGTACATCCTAAATGCACACAATGTTTATTTGCCAACCATATAGCAATAAAATTGGAAAAATATAAAGTTGCTGTTCCATTGTAGAAATAATTATGGAGAATAATGCAGCGGCATGTCTAGGTCTAGGTCATGCTGTTGTTACTGCTTTTTCCTTCCTGTGTCTTTTTTATGTGGCTCTTTCCTCAAGAAAGAAAATTTGAAAATTTGCCTTTGTATTTTTTACTTGGTTAAATTGAACTCAAATCTATTTTTTTTTTAAATATATATATATTTGTATTTTTTGCAGGAAAGAGCAAGTTAGTACTTTGTATCAAAACATCAACCTTGTGGAGCCAAGACTAATCCAGCCTTATGAACATGTTATCAAGAACTTTATCCGTGAGATCAAATTCCAGAGCGCAGAGATGGAAAGCCTGGCCATTGCCGTGAAGAGGTACTGAGGCCCTTCCTCCCTGGGTGGCACATGCGGTTCTTTTGCTGGCCCCACCACCCAGGCCGCGCAGGGACTGAACTGCATTGTTATGTTATGATGTGGGAGGACTTCCTGAAGCTCAGGACTCTGGAACCTCTGAATTAAGCCAGCATGAGGGCGGTTATGACAGGCATGTCTTCATAGAGCCAGCCACCAGCCCTCAGTAGGTCACTGTCATCCTGTCAGAAATTCTTCAAGGCTACTGATTCCATACAGGACAGTTCACAGAGATTTGTTAGCTTATATCCAGCCACTTGAAGTAAACAGGAGCTTTTCATAGAGGCAGGCAGACTTCATTTAAGGCTGGGCCTTATTGCTGAAAAGTGTTACTTTGGGCAGGTTACTTAATCTTCCTGAGTCTCAGAGCCTGCATCTGGACAGTGAGGCTGTAGATCATCACATCTTCAGGGTGTTGAGACTTAATAGGTGCTCATGGCCCCCACGTGATGGGTTCCAACAGAGTCTCTTTTCCTCTCTAGCTCTCCCCACCCAGCCTGCACTAAAAGCCTAACAGCTGCTAAACCCTTACTATCAAAGGACAGTTAACGTAAGCCATAGCTGGCTTACATAGGATATCTTACTGGTTTTAATAGCAATCCAGTGTAAAAGAATTTTTATGTGTTGTAATCCTTGTTCCCTGGAAGCAACACACTCCTTGACATGCATCAGAAAAGAGTGAATTTTGTTTGCCACAGCTCCTGGTGGGTCTGCCCCACGGTGCTTCTCACTGCTGCAAGCTCCATCAGCAGACCCCAGTCCACACCCGTGCTGGCCTCTGTCCAGAACTTATAAACAGCCTGTTACATCAGAGGCCCTCTCTCTGCACTGGGATGCTCCTCTGTGTCTTTATTCTTTCTCTCAATATGATGAAACTATCTAGCTGACCCTTTGGAGTAATTGAATGTAATTAAAATGCGAAAAGAGAAAATCTTTTAAAATGTGGGTGCTAAATAGGTCTTTTTTTTTTAAACAGACTGAGATTCATGCAAAATTTGAATTATCCATAGGAAATTTCTTATGAACATTTTCACTTTCGGACTGATTTTTCCCTTCTGCCTCCTAGAGGCTTTCAATAGGGTATAGGGGGTCTTCAGAACTCCAAATTCTGTCAAGCACTGTAGACTGTGGATCAGAATCCCAGAGTTGGTCTCCTGTGGGGAGTAACTAGCAAACACACATATTGAGTATTCGTAATGTCCAGTGAATATCTTTTAAAACACACAAACTCTCATGCACACACACAAGAACAAAGACCCACACAGAGATATGTGGGGCACACACACATTCATATATAACCTCATAGTGTAGTAGCATGTAAACCCCACAAATGATAAAAGAGACTGGCATTTTGTATGTTCTCATCACCAGCTAGGCTGCCCCACCGCGGTGGAGGGAGCAGGTCCGATTACATTAAGCTGTGTAGATGCTTTTCTTCTCGTCCAGTGTCAGAGACCTCACTGAGTAATTAAAATGCTACTTGTGAACATTCCCTACACTCTTAACCAAGGACCATCCATCCTCACTTCTCTTTTTGGTTGGGGAAGGGTCTTAATCTATCTTTCTGTACTTGGACCTGAAG
The DNA here is from genome assembly GCF_014898055.3 of Talpa occidentalis. NCBI lineage: Eukaryota > Metazoa > Chordata > Mammalia > Eulipotyphla > Talpidae > Talpa > Talpa occidentalis. The sequence continues at coordinate 49,252,013 of NW_023605083.1, read as the reverse complement.
AGTGGGTTCCCACTATCTGGGTAAGTTCCTTGACTAGGTTATGAGGGGCCTTCCCAATGCAGCATTTTACTAGGATTTAGGAATTACTGGGACAAACATTGTGTGATGTAGATGATGCTGATTTACTTCCTCCCGCCCTTCAAAAAAGAGATGCTAGAAGTGAGAAAGGCTGAAAGAGCACACCAGGAACAGTCCCAGGTGCCCAAATGCTTGGGACCAGATGGTTAGAAGGAAAAACTGGGGAACAAATGGTCATAACAAAGGATATGTGACTTAGTTATTGCAGTCACAACATTCACTAAAAAAAAAAAAAAATTGCTGTGGAGATCCATAATTCCTAGACTTTAAACAGCAGGGATTTATAAACAAACTAGAACTAGCTGACTTTCTGAACTTGATTAACATAACCTTGGCATCTTGTACGGTGAGGAGGAGGTAAGCAAGAGCAGAAAACAGTAGTAAATTACTCAGTCTCTTACCTCCAACCCTCCCACCCCCACAAGCTTGTTTGGAGTTTTTTGTGGAAATTAAACTAATGTACAGATTGGTTGTGAGTGAGAAAGTAAGCTGAAAGCAGTAGGATGGTGTCGGAATTCATCACACAGGAAGGCCGGAGGGCTACTCTCCAGGTACTTTTTATTAATAGCATGTCACTGGTGCATATGAATTGACTCTAAATCTCATGGTGGCTGCTTCAGGTCAGTTATAATCCAGTTGAGAAGGCCGGATATGTGCGTGTGAAAATTTAGATAATTGAACATATGTTATCTGAGAGAGGGAACAAAAAAGTAATTTTTAGGTCTAACCTGAAGCCTCAGCCATTGGAAAGTGGCAGATATCTGCTTACTAGACATTTGATAGATAAAACTCTCCTGGCCTCTTCTCCACAAAATTGTTCCATTTCTAACTTTTTGACAAATCGGTATGGTTGGTCTTTATAGAGATATGATTTATTGATTGTGTTAATGAAAGAAAGAATTTTTCTAAAGGGTAACCATATCTATATTTTAGAGCTTCATGGGATGATAAGAAATAAATAAGAAATAATTACTTCATGGGCTGATAGGAAATAATTATTGAGGTCCCTTCTTTTTTTAAATACGGACGACAGCATATCACACTTTGTTTCATACAGTAAAATTTCAAAATTGTATCCAACCATCTCTGTACCATGGAGTCTTTGGGTCCAGGGTTGTAACTCTGGAATTTATTGAGAGCCTTCCAGCAATTTGATATCTTTATCTGTTCTTTGCCACCACTTCGTTTAATAGCACTTAATCTAATTTTTCTATTTATTTAATATCTAGTTTTAATATCAATTTATACTCAAATGGTCAAATTTCCCATCTATTTGATTATGTGGAAACGGGAATATTATTTTAAATGGTGTGTTTCTCCTCATCTGTAAAATAGAGGACTTGAAGTAGATGAAGTGGAAGTTTCTCTTCACTCATATTACACATCTAAGAGTATAATGAACAGGTCTGCATCCTCCTGAATTTCAGGGCCCACGACAATACAGCCATGCAGTTGAGTGAGATGGAAGAGGAAATGGATCAGAGGATTCAGGCTGCGGAACACAACACGAGGAAAGATGTGAGTGTGTGGGATTAAACCATTCCTTGATAGATCCTTATGGGGCACCTGTTATGCATGGACCCTGGGGTACCTGTAGGTGCAGAAGCCCAGGTTCCCACAGCGACTCTCAATAAAGGCACTTCTGAGGTGGTGGCTTTTGTCGTGGGTAGAATAAGGAGAGAGAGAGAGAGAAAGAGATACAGCAGGGGAAGGATGGGGCCAAAAGAGAGGAGGAAGGAGCACAGGGACAGTGGTGATGGAGCATGGTGGTGGGACAACTACGGGACTCCGCCTGAGGGGAGAAATAAAATGCTCTCAAAAATGAAAATGATGTAAGGAAATAAATATAAAAAAATATAAAAAATAAACAAACACCTATTCATGTAAATAAAGGGATAATTTCAAGTAGCCACAAGTTCAGTAAAGAAGTCCACGTGTGCTAGCCAGTGAATGGGAGAGGAGCAATAATGAATAGACTAGTTCATCAGTGCGCTGCCATCCTCTATCACAGCATAGCTCCACGTGATGTGAGTATGCAGGTTTCACTTGGTGGTTTTACTCAGAAGTTCTGTATATCTAATTATTTGGTTATTTCCACCATCCCTTTGCTCCTTCCCTGTGTAGAAGACTTAGTATCATTCTCAATTAGTCATAGTGTTTCTTATCTACATGATTTTGTAGAGCCTAGGTAGAGCAACACAATCTTTTTTTTTTTTAATCTTTTAGGAAAAACGCAAAGCTGAGGAAGCCCTCAGTGATCTCAGACGTCAGTATGAGGCAGAAGTAGGAGACCTGCAGGTGACGATAAAGAAACTCAAAAAGGTTGGTATGCATCGAGCTTGACTTTTATGAGTAGCTTCAGCATGTCAGTGTGTCTAATCATTAGCTGCCAAAACACCTGGAATCATATTGAAGCAAGATAGGATCAGACTGCAGTACCAAATTGGATTCCTTGGAAATACTATTTTTTAAAGGGCCATGAGTTCCTTTTTTTGTTTCCAAGGTCAACCTATATTTTGCATGGATCTAATACATATTTCTGATCCCTTGAACAGTTGTCTACCAAACCCCAGGTTTTTTCTCTTTAGTCTCCAGTAATCAGGTGCCCTGAAATCCAACAATTTCAGTGGCCTGTCTGTTCTATGCCAGTCGGGCACTCTCTTTCCTGGTCGTGGATCTCTGTATCTCTACCCCTGACTTGCTGAAAGGTAATTGGTAGGTTTCAATGAACAGTAATTAAATGAATTGAATATTCCCTTCTACATAGAAAGTTCTAGATCTAGAGGCTCTTTGATTAGTAGGAGGTGGAGGAAAAAAACTCAATGAAGTGTGAACAAAGGTATGATTGGGTTTCAACCTTTGCTCTATTTAGTTTCTACTGAGTAGGGTCCCTTTTACCTGATGTTGTGTTGGCTGAGCTAGCTCTGGATCAAGGAGGCAAGAAAGAGAGGATTTTGCCACTTTTTTGCTATCAGTACCTTTTCACTACAGATTTCAAGCTACCAAGTTGACACCATGGGTGCAGGGTTAGGGAAGAGATGCTTAAAATAGTCATTCACTTGCTGTTGCAAGTTGGCTCCAACCTAGTACTGGACACACGTATTGTTATGTGGATTGTCTCCATAATTAATGAAAATATCTTAGCTAAAATGAATATGAACACTTAAAAAATAATCATCTCTGAAGGCGGCATTGTGAATCTGGACACATTACTTTGCCTCCTTGGTGGTTCATATAACTGTAATGCTCTTTCCAGTGTTTATATTCAATGAGAGTAAGTGATGATTAACCATATTTGATAGGGTGTTGCAGTTTAAACCTCTAGAATGATTAAGAACTCTCCCTAATAGCCTTGGGAATTATTATCAACTTTACATCTGATTTCCACAGGTCATTAGGCCATACATACTTTGCTTGTGTTATCGCATTTGAATGAACAAATAACTTGTTTTTGCCAGAGTCACAGATTCTCCTGGTCACTGTCCTTATTTGCATGGCATCCCAAATCCTCAGACTAAGGGAATGTATGCAAGAAGAGAGTAGATTCTTACCCTGATACAGCAAATGCTGAAGACCAAATGGGCACCCAACATCGAGATTCAGGAGTGCTGAGACCTGAGTCCTCAAAGGCACTGTGCCAGGCTCTGCCTGTTGTGCCTGGGACAGTTGGCTTCCTCTTTATGATCTTTTGTTTTTCATCTCTGAAATGGGATTAATAATAAACTTTCATCTTAACCTTAATATCTAATACTTTATTGAGTGTAGTTTATTAAGCTCTTTTATATAATTAAAAAATAGAATTCTCAAATTTGTACTGAGGAAGGTGTAAATATCCTACTTCACAGAAGAGGATACTGAGTTCCAGAGAGGTTAAAGAACTTGCTCAAAATCATTCTGCTGACAAGCAATGGTGTGGTCTCACAACATAGTTTGTGCTTTCTCACTTATTCCAGACTCCCTGCCTCTTGAAGGGGTTGTTCGGCAAGAGAATAAGAGATAACGTGTGTGAGAGTACATTACAGACTGTAAAGAACTACAAACTTGGCAAATTTATTAAAGTTGCCTTCACCTTATGCCACTGATTCTGAGAAACTCATATTTTCTCACAGCTTTACTTCCTGAAATTGGTGTGCATCTTAAAATTGATGGTTCATCTCAGTGACAGTGATAGATGAGTCAGTCATGACATAGTGGGGTGGAAGCCTTTGGTTGATCACATCTAATAAGATGAATAAAGTCTAGTGTTAAAGTACTTAGATTTGGACTTGGACTTGGTGAAATATGGGTGTATATTTTGATCAATGCTTAATTATTCAATCACCGGACATCCACAAATCACACTGGGGATATAACTATTTGTAGGAAAGACATTTTTGTTGTCTGTGTTATAGATTCTTCTGAGCCACTTTAGTTCTGGAAATATTAATAAATCAACCAACAAGCAAAATTTATGTATGTATTTATATAGTTTTGTGTTTGTATGTTTCTAGCTTCATATCATACTTAAATTTTATTGCTTTTAGTCACTTTATAAGCATATTTTCAAATAACCATGAGGAGAGCATAGGTGAATCTAACACTAACTCTACTATTAAAAATCTTAGACTGTAGAATTCATTACAACTAAACCCCCACTCCAAAGAATTCTACAAGAAGTCCTAAAGCCAAAACCAACAGAGGAATGAACAAGAAGAAAGAATAAAGCGAGGAATAAAATCACAAAGAAGACAAACAATGTCGAAAATACAGATGCCAACATATCAATATTAATTCTAAATGTAAATGGATTAAACTCATCAATAAAAAGACACAGAGTAGCAGGCTGGATTAAAAAACAAAATCCAACCTTCTACTGTCTCCAGGAAACTCATTTAATCACGAAAGATAAACATAAACTGAAAGTAAAAGGTTGGAATACAACCCTACAAGCAAATGGACCAAAAAAGAAGGCAGAAACAGCTATACTTATATCAGATGAAATAGACTTCAAATTAAAAAAGGTAAAAAGAGACAAAGATGGACATTACATTATGATAAAGGGGACAATACACCAGGAAGAAATAACACTCATCAACATATACTCACCAAATGAAGGAGCACCAAAATATATTAGACAGTTATTATCAGCTCTGAAAACAAACATTAAAAAAAATACATACATAGTGGGAGACTTCAACACCCCACTCTCACCAATGGAAAGATCAATGAGACAAAAAATGAACAAAGACACTAGAGCCCTAAATAAAGACATAGAACTCATGGACTTAACAGACATCTATAGGACACTGCACCCAAAAAAAATCCAAGTACACATTTTTCTCAAGTGTGCATGGATCACTCTCCAGAATCGATCACATACTGGGCCGCAAGACAAACATCAGCAGTTACATGAAGATCAAAATCATTCCAACTATCTTCTCTGATTATAAAGGCATCAAGCTAGAAATAAATCATGAAAAGAAAACAAGGAACCCTTCCACTTCATGGAGATTGAAATCCACACTACTGGAAGACCACTACTAATGAGGAGATCAAAGAAGAAATTAAAAAATACTTTGAGTTGAACAAGGAGGACACCACTTTCAGAATGTATGGGATGCAGCAAATCAGTAATAAGAGGAAAATATATAGCAATACAGGCTCACATCAAGAAACAAGAAAGAACTCAAAGAAACAACCTAATCTCACATCTCAAAGAGCTAGAAAAAGAACAACAAAAAAACCCTAAAGCCAATAGAAGAAAGGAAATAATAAAAATCAAAGCAGAAATAAATGAAATGGAAATTTAAAAAAATCCAAAAGATCAATGAAGCCAAAAGTTGGTTCTTTGAAAAAATAAACAAAATAGACAAAACTCTAGCCAGGCTCACAAAGAAAAAACGGGAGCAAACACACATAAATAGGATTATAAATGAAAGAGGAAAAATCACAACAGACTCAGTAGAAATCAAAAGAAATCAGAGATCACTGTGAACACTTATATGCAAACAAATTCAACAACCTAGAAGAGATAGACAAATTTCTAGAACAATATAATCACCCAAAGCTGGACAAAGAAGAAATAGAACAACTAAACAGACCAATAACAAGCAGCAAAATAGCAGTAATCAAAGCACTCCCCCAAAACAAAAGCCCAGGTCCAGATGGCTTCACAAATGAATTCAACCAAATATTCAGCAGTGTATTAGTGCCTACCCTACACAAACTCTTTCAAAAAATTGAAAAAGAAGGAATACTACCAACAAATATGTTCTACGAAGCCAGCGTTACACTAATACCAAAACCAAACAAAGACAGCACAAAAAAAGAAAATTATAGGCCAACTCCCTAATGAACACCGATGCAAAGATCCTCAACAAAATCCTTGCCAACAGAATTCAACAATGCATCAAAGGGATAATATACCACGATCAAGTGGGATTCATCCCAGGTACACAAGGATGGTTCAACATACGAAAATCGATCAGTGTAATCCAGCACATCAACAAAAAGAAAAATAAAAACCATATGATCATATCAATAGATGATGAGAAAGGATTTGACAAAGTCCAACATCCATTTGTGATGAAGGCCCTTGCAATACTTGGGATAGAAGGAACATACCTTAACATGATAAAAGCCGTATACGACAAACCCACTGCCAATATTATTTTCAATGGTGAAAAGCTGAACCAAATGGAGAGCCCAGAAATAAAACCACACTTTTATGGATTACTGATCTTTGACAAAGGAGCAAAGAACATGCAATGGAACACGGACTGTTTGTTCAATAAATGGTGCTGGGAAAACCAGACCACCACACGCAAAAAAAAGAAACTAGACCACTACCTCTCACCGTGCACGAAAAATCAACTCAAAGTGGATAAGAGAACTGAACATAAGACCTGAAACCATAAAATATATAGAAGAAAATATAGGTAAAACACTACAAGACATACATCACAATAACATCTTTAAAGACTCATCACCCAAAGCAAAGATAGTGAAGGAAAAGATAAACAGCTGGGACTACATCAAACTGAAAAGCTTCTCAACAAAAACAAAATAAACAATCCAGTCAAGAAATGGGCAGAAGAATTTAAAAGACATTTCTCCAAAGAGGAAATGCAAATGGCCAACAGGCATATGAAAAAATCTTCAACATCCCTTATAATCAGGTAAATGCAAATCAAAACCACATTGAGATACCACCTTACACTGGTAAGAATGGCACATATCAAAAAAACAAGCAACAACAAATGTTGGTGAGGATGTGGTGAAAAAGGAACTCTCCTACATGGCTGGTGGGAGTGCAAACTGGTCCAACCACTATGGAAAGCTGTCTGGAGGTTCCTCTGTCTGCTAAAAAATGGAGCTACCATATGACCTGGAAATTCCACTCCTAGGGATCTATCCAAAGGACACAAAAACATTGATTCAAAAGAACACCTGTGCCCCTATGATTATTGCAGCACTGTTTACAATAGAAAAAACCTGGAAACAACCCAAATGCCCACAAATAGATGACTGGATCAAGAAGATGTGGTATATATACACAATGGAATATTATTCAGCAATCAAATAAGATAAACTCATGTCATTCACAGCAACATGGATGGAGCTAGAAGGAATTATGCTCAGTGAAATAAGCCAGAAGAAAAAAGAAAAATATCAGATGGTTTCCCTTATAGCAGGAATATAGGGGAACCAAATGAGACATCAGTGTAAAAAATTAATAACAGTACAGGGGCCTCCCCAGTGGCGCAGTGGTTGAGTGCTGGGTTGCGAAGCTGCCCGCAGCCTCTGCAGTGCCGGTTCGATCCCTGGCCACTGGGTGAGGGTCCCACATGGCACGCAGACCTCTCGGGCCACGCTGCACCCCTCAGCAGTGTACCTCATCATTCTGCCTATTCTGCTCTCCACTCTGGCTCTGATGAATTCTCTCACCCTCCTGTGCTTCTGACTGTACCCAGTGCTTGTATAAATAAATAAATCTTTAAAAAAAATCATAACAGTACAAAACACAGCAAAGCAAAAACAGACAATTATAAACCAGAGACATCCTGCAGGGGAGGAGGAGGGAGAGGGATCAGAGGGAAGGAAGGAGGGAGGAGCACAGGGGACTGAGGTGATGGTGCACGGGTGCATTGGTGAAGGAAACTCTATGGGGACTACACCTGAGGGGTTGGGGGGGAGCAAATATTGTTTAAAAATGAACAATGATGTAAAAAATAAAATTAATTAAAAAATACAGCATAGAAAGTTCAGATAAAGTTCTAGGAGAATTTAAAGGTTCAGATTCAAATGCAACAAAATGAAAACAAATGATTCTTGGATTGCTTAATAGTTGGATGGTTTCTGAAAAGGGCATTTCAGTTGTTCAAAGAAAATTTGTTAAACAATAAAATCCCTTTTGAAATGCTTAAATTATTTAAGCAGACTTTCAAATCATTTTGAAGTATATGTAGTTTAATTATTTACAAAGTTGTGTGATGTTGAAAATTGAAGACTTCTAGAATTTCTATGTCTATATGCAAGGATATTTCTGAACTTAACTGAATTCATTCAGTGTGAGCTTATTAAAACACTTTTATTTGATCTTTCAGCTGGAAGAACAATCCAAACATATATGTCAAAAAGAAGATGTGGCTGCATTGAAGAAAAAAATTTATGACTTATCAATGGTAAGAATTATTACTTTCAGAAATGTATTTTCAGTCAGACTACTATTTCCTTTTGTTAGTACATTTCTATATAGTTCAATTTTCTAAAATATGTTTAAAACACTTGACCGATGGTGGACACCTCTTCCATTCTTGATTATTTCCTTTGGAATTTCATGTTAATGGGAAGAAGACAGACTCACTGATGTGTTTTGTCCACTGTCTTGAACTGGAAGGCTCCAATGATTTTTTTTCTTTTAAGAAAAATAGAAATTTCCTAACTACAATGGTTAATATTTAAATGCAAAACTTAAATATGTCAGGTGGTAGGATGGAGCCAGGCTACATGGTACTAGATACTATCAGTTCTTGAGAATGTTTATCAGTAGTTTCATAATTCTCATTAAATAAAACAGATGTTTAAGTGTTTAGTCTCAGGTTTAAGTGTTTATGTTTTAACATATTAAAGAATATCACGATAAACTGTTGACATGTAGTTTAGCACCAAATGTCAAGTATTTAAAAAAATTTAAAAAACAACTGTGAGGATTTTGATTTTTGACTCTTTAATAATTTACAATAATTTCAAATTACTTTGCTTTGAAAATTAGCTCTTTGAATACCAAGGTTTGAAGTCTTCTAAAGGGGGAGATTTTGTGTTGAAGATTCCCAAATCTAAAGGCCTGCATTATCCCTGTTCTCTAGGAAAATCAGAAAGTTAAGAAAGATCTTTTAGAAGCACAGACAAATATAGCCTTTCTTCAGAGTGAACTAGATGCTTTGAAAAGTGATTATGCTGATCAGACTCTGAATTCTGAAAGGTATGATACTTCATATCTTATTTTTTGGTTTGAGTGAAATGTTTATTTAGAGGGCCATTCATGGGAATAAAACTCAGATATATACTAAAGGTTGTCTATTAACTTTGCTTTCTAAGGATTTCACTTTCAGTGTCACTTCCCTAGTGTTTTTAATTTTTTTAAACAAACAGATTAATTAGTTTCATTATTGGCTGCTTAAGATAGTACAGGGCTTAATAAATGTTTGAATTAACTGGGAGCAGAAAATATACGCAAAGTTGATGTCAAGAGTCAGTGCTAATTAAAGTGCTTTGAAGGTAATATTCCTGACCCTACAATATAAGAAAAGGGAAAAGTAGCCATCTTAGGTATTCAATTTACTTTCCTGTGTTTTAGTTTTGCAGTATGGTATTAATAAGAACACACACACATATATTTGTATACGTATACATAGATACTTAAGGATCTGTAAATAGACAATGAATATGTATGCAAACATAGAATACACACTATGTATATCCATATATGCATACAAAATAAATACATTTGCATATATGCATATTAACATCTGTGTATATATATTCATATCAATATATACATACATGTACATTTGGGAAAAACATCTTTTTTTATTTGCAAACAAACAAAAAATGTGAAGAAGAGAAGTATTTATTAAGTCCTTACTCTAAACAGGTCCCTGAGCTAAACAAGGAGTTAAGAGTGTGGAGTATGTGAAAAAGGAAAAACAAGGTCTCTGCTCTGTTCTTTGAAAACCTCAAATTTATTTGGAACATTACAGATTTAAACACTCTAGGAACTAAACTATGTCAGAAACAAGACCACCAGTAGTGTCATGCTCTGGGTTAACTGCCATGTGATAGTAGACAATGTTTTTAGTTCAAAAAAGGGAGAAAAAACTTTATTAAAGAGGAGACACATGAGGTGAGATTGGGAGGCAGGCTAGTTTATGTTGGGATAGGGAACACGGGCGACATCAGCTACTAATTAGTTAAATTAAAGCAATTAATGAATGGCGTTGCCATCTGCCTAGCACTCTCCTTAGCATTTCACTAGCACTGACTCTTCAACCCACAAAATATTCTACAAATTGGGGACTTTCATTATCCCCATTTCATGGATGGGAAAAGAGAGTCTCAGAGATGTTCCAAGTGAGGCATAAGCAAAGAAGTGGCAGGAACACAGAAAGGGTAAGTCTGAGTTTGGGGAACAGTGGTCAGATCACTGGATAAAAAAAAAAAATGTATATATAGGGCCTCCCTGGTGGTGCAAGGGTTAAGACACAACCTATGAAGCTGTCCACAGCCACTAAAGCACAAGTTCGATCCCTGGCCAGGGAGCTACCCACATGGCGCAGCAGACCTCTCCTGACTCGCCCGCTGCTTCCCTCAGCAGTGTATTTCAGTAGATCTGCCTGTTCTGCTCCCTACTCTGTCTCTGGTGAATCCTGTCACCTCCCACGCTTCTGGCTTCTACCCCAGTTCTTGTGTGCATAAATAAATAAATCTTTTTAAAAGATGTATATATATACACTGTATATATATTGAGCACCATTGTATATATATTGAGCACCTTTCAGAATACAATGTGTGTATATATATATATATATGCATGTATATGTACGTGCATATATATATATATATATATATATTCTGAAAGGAAAGATGAAACATTAAAAAAAAGTTAAGTTTAAAGAGTAGTTTAAGACTATACTGTAAGGACCCAGAACTTTTTTTTTTAAGATTTATTTATGCATACAAGAATTGGGGTACAGGCCAGAGCTATGAGAGGTGAGAGGATTCACCAGAGACAGAGCAGGGAACAGAACAGGCAGAGTGACTGAAATACACTGCTGAGGGGAGCAGCAGGCGAGACAGGAGAGGTCTGCTGCACCATGTGGGTAGCTTCCCGGCCAGGGGATTGAACTCATGCTGCAGTGACTTCGGACAGTTTCATAGGTTGCATCTTAACCCCTTGCGCCACCAGGGAGGCCCAGGACCCAGAACTTTTTACTAAGGATCTTAAGTTCCTGCAAACAATAGGGAGGGCTTCAAGGGAGTGAATGGATGGATGATTTTGAACAAAATTTGATAACCTGAATTTTGGAAAGCTGGTGATGGGATTTGTTTGCTTAGAAATGGGCTGGAGGTGGGTGGCAAGTGTTCTCAGTAGATCTTTTGAAGAGGAGGACAGGGCTTCATAGTAGAGTATCAGAAATAAATCACTGAGTGTTAGTTCATGATGAACTGAAAAAGCCTGGTCTGGGGAATCCCTCTGTAGTTTAGGGGGAGTAGAGACAAGAGAACAGAATTAGTGACAAGGAGAGAAGAAGGAATCATAAGAAAGACAAATAGCTATGGTTGGGATTGTATGAAGCTTGCACTGAACAGAGAAGGGTCAGAGGTGAGAAAGCGAATTGGACTGGAGGGGCTGATAATGAGCTTGTGGAAAGGGAGGGTGCTTAGCATGAGCTCGCTAGTTCCAGTGCTGAACAGAACCAGGTCAGTGGGGTGTGGACAGAAGTGCCGTGGGTGCTGAGATGGGATGAGGGTGTTGGTATGCTTATGGGGTCACAGGAAGAGAGATGATTGCTGACACACAGAAAAACCCAGCAAAAGCACAGGGAGACAGAAAAGCATGGCCAAGGACATGCATCTTTGAAACAGGTGAATAATGGTCTGGGAGGGTAAGTGCAGAGGAAGGAGCAGCCAAACAACAAATTCTCATTCAAACATAAAATATAATTTTACAGGGATCTGCAAATAATCCGAGAGTACACGGAAGATCGAAATAGTCTTGAGAGGCAAATTGAAATACTCCAGTAAGTTCCATATAAAATGCTCATCACATTTTGCATTTTACTTATTTTCTTGTTAATAAAACAAGTGCCACATACAACACAAGTTGCCAGTTTCTGAAGCCCGGGTTCTTGGTTCCACATGTATTTCTTCTCACCCTGGTGCATTCAGCACATACATGCAGTTTTCTGATGCTTTTAATCCTAAAGAAACTATTCAAATCCAGAAAATAGAGTCTAATTCTCTAAAAATCCTTGCCAGCCAGGCTATGTGTCTGTGTGTTTTCACTGTACCCCTGTGAAGACAGCACCCTAAACTCGAGACACCCCACAGTGTACCCAGCTGCAGGAAAGTGGTCACAGGCATTTTTCCTCAATTTACTGTGCTTCAGTAGAGGTGCATTATTTTTTATCTGTTTGTTTGCTTCTGACCCCACTGGAAATGCTGTACCTTCTCTCTTCATCTCATAACTAAGTTGCAGTAATTCCATCCTCTAAGAGTCTTCCCCACAAAACCATCCCCACCCCACATCTTTCTCTCCTTTCTCCTACAGTATTTTCTTCAGGGTTCTGTGCCCCCATGTGAATTATAGTCAGGCTTGACAAATTGATTTTTGTCATTCTTGAATGTGTTGCATCTTATATGTGCTTTTTTGTAGCTATGATGTGCTACAATAATGTGTTCATTCATTTATTCATTCAGCAGTTCTCATTCAACACCTTGTGTGGGTCAGATGTTACAGAATCTGAGGGTAGAGTGGCAAGTAGGAGAAAAGTTCTCCTTCCTTGTGGGGTTAGTCTAGGGAAAGATGGAAATTCATCAATAGTTATGGAAATATAAAATGACAAATGAATGAGGTGAGCAAAGAAAAGAAATGTGTCCGCTAAGGGCATATAATAGAAACTTCTTCCTAGCCAGAAAGGTCTAGGAAGCCTTCCTGGAGGAGGCAACATTGATCTGAGATCTAAAGGATGAATAAAACTTAATTAGGAAAGATTGATCACTCTATAAGGCAGAGTCTAAGCCCTGATTTTATAGAGGAGGTTGCCAAGACTCTGACAGATAAAGTGACTTTTGTAGGACAAAAAGTAAGTGCCTGATTTGGGATTTGAAATCAGTGTTGGCATCACAGCCTGTGACTGGTGCATGACATTGTCTGGTTGGGACAGCATCGAGTCATGAAAGATGCAGATGCAGATGTGGGAGCAGCACGCCACACTAGGCCTGGCTGCCAGGACAGAGAGCAGCTTGGGGGCTGGCAGGTTCAGCTGTTTCGGAAGCAGAGATGGGCTACCTGAGGGAGAAGTGGGTTACCCTGGGTAGTTCATTCCCTCTCAAATGCCTTGAAATCTTTAGAGAGAGTTGGGGATACATCAGTTACATCACTTCTAGTGATCGGTTATGATCTATTTTATGAGGTTTGATGGGAAATGGTAGAAAGTTGCAAGAAGTGGTAAATCCATATTCTAAATCACACAGCATGAAAAGAAAGTAGTGCATTTACCCCCGCAAAATTCTTCCTTATCTGCTTATGTCTTTGATTTTGTCCATAGAACAGCTAACCGGAAACTGCATGACAGCAATGACGGCCTCAGGAGTGCCCTGGAAAACAGTTACAGCAAGTTAAACAGATCGCTGGTATGCAGTATAACTTTATGTTACTTTTGCTCTTTCTTGTGGTACTGAAAACCTGTGGTTTTGGAAGAGAATTTCATGTAGATCCTTGTAGTAATGAGAAGCTGTTCTTTATGCTAAAAGGAGACAGCATTTTTCCAAATTAAAAAATATGCTACCTCTGTGCAGAGACCGACACCTAGATGTTAGCCAGCTCTTTTGTTCCATGTTCTAGAAAACTGGAGAAAGATGTATAGATGTGACATGTGTCTTGGAAGAGTTTATATTGCAGTGGGGAGTTCAGACATGCACCGATGGTAGTAACAAGAAAGAGAGGGACATGCCACAAATATAATGTTGCCCTGCTGAGAGGAGGGAGAGGTGTCTCTGAATAGGAGTGTTGTAGGCACATCAAGTGCTCTTTATTAAGAGTGAGTTTATCAGAGTGGAGGCTTGGATTTTCAACCCATCAACAGAAACAAGCTAGGCCCCATTTAAAATTTTGAGGACATGTGGGAGAAAACCTCTTTTCTCACTGTTGGAGGTCAACTTCTATTGTGGAGTTCCAGTGCTGTAGCTTTGTGTATAGGTGAAAACACTAACTCATCACTAAGTCAACTTGTGGTTCAAGAAGAGACAAATCTAAAAACGTTGGTATTGCAAGGTCATGGCAAATCTGGTGAACCAGGAGGCCCCCTTATGACTTCTGCCATATGGTTTGGGCTTAAGATACGAGAAGAGAGTATCATGGGAAGTCCTGTTGTTGTAGATTTTTCTTGATTTTCATGCTCATATTTGCTCATGTGAGATTCCAAAGTTTTAACTAGTATGCTACAGTTTAACATCTATCTATCTGTCTATCTATCTAATATTTTATATGTAGTACCTATATAAATCAAATGTTAACATGGAATAACATGATATTACTTATGTATTACAGCGTGTAAATAATACATCACCAGGGAATACAATTTCTAGGAGCAGTCCCAAATGTAATGGTCAGTCTCCTCACACTCTGGGCTATGACAGGTATGTTAGCACCTGCTTTTTGCTTGAATTCTGGATCAAAGTTAAAGGAAAGTAAATTTTCTTAGTGTTGAATTATTTATGTTGGGCACTAATTTCTATTTTCTACTATCTTGTTTTAAATTTATGAAACATGAAGCTTATAAAGATTAAAGTGAAAATATTTCAGAGGGCAAATTGATTTCTTGATGTCATCAAATTTGGCTTTATGAATCTCACCTTTACCTCATCCCTAATCATGTCTTGTTTCTTAGAAGTGGACTCAGTGTGTGAGGTTTCAGGGAACTAGTGACACCATGGTATGTGATGTTGCAGAATGTGAGGTATCTGATGTTGAGACTTGGCCTAATCCGTAAATGTTTAATAGTTCAGCACACTGTTATGTAAATTATGTTCAAAGAAAAGGAAACTTTCTTTTTCTCCCTCAAATTTTATTGTCTTGGGCCTTCCCGGTGGCGCAGCGTTTGAGCGCTGGGTTGCGAAGCTGCCTGCGGCCTCTTCGGCGCCGGTTCTATCCCCGGCTGCTCCCCGGCCACCGGAGGAGGGTCCCACGTGGCGCGCAGACCTCTCCTGCCGCCCGCTGCTCCCCTCAGCAGTGTACTTCGGTCCTTCTGCCTGCTCTGCTCCCCGCTCTGGCTCTGGTGGATTCTCTCACCCTCCCGCACTTCTGACTGTACCCAGTGCATGTATAAACAAAACAAACAAACAAATAAATAAATAAAAATAAAATAAAACATGCCTCTATAAAAAAAATTTTATTGTCTTGCCAGTATTTTACATAACTATATAATTTGGGGTGTGCAACATCCCCAACCCGCACATGTGCACCTGCTTCACCTCTCCTCCCTCAGGGCTCAGTGCCAGTGTCCTGTCATCTTCCCTCCTCAATCCTCTTCTAAAAGGAAACTTTCAAAATAAATAGAAATATGGATAGTGCATGTTGTGAGTTTCTGTATGGAAGGAATTACAGAGGCTTATCAGAAGTAAGAATTAGCCCTATTTTTAAAATTACATTTATTTATCTATCTCTTAATATTTTTGTTCATTTTTGGACAGTATTTGACTTCTCCCTTCAGGTGTAGTCCCCATAGGTCTCCCACCACCACAGCACCCATGACCCATCACCCCCAGTCCCTTGTGCTCTTCCCTTCCCTGTTTTGACCCCTCCTGGCAAAGGTGAGAATGTCAGGCATTGGGATTCCTCTGCTGTCTGACTGTTGCCTGTGCTGTCCCAGCATTGCGTGTCCTCCTGTAACGTGGACTTCTCCTTTGCCACCAGGTCATCCCGCTCTTCCTATGTGGATGAGGACTGTGACTCATTGGCCCTCTGTGATCCTATGCAGAGGATGAATTATGAAGTTGACAGCCTGCCTGAGAGCTGCTTCGACAGTGGCTTGTCTACCCTGAGAGATTATAATGAGTATGATTCGGAGGTGGAATACAAGCACCAGCGGGGATTTCAGAGGTCACACGGCACACAGGAGAACTTTGGGGGTGATGCTTCAGATACAGATGTAAGCCCCAGAAATCACTGCTCTCCTGGGCCTTATCTCTGATAGAAATCTGTCACCTTGACTGACTGCTGTCTGCTTTGGGACTCCATCTGAAAGGTCACAAATATGAAGCATAGTCAGTAGAATTTTTTTTTCCCCACAAAGTTAGGGAGAAATTCTCACAGATCGTTGTGAGGGCCCCTCCTTTCCATAATAGCATCAACTATATATTTAAATTTAGATTTTTCTTCTCATCAATCCATGATGTAAATGTATAATATAATGACTCTTATTTAAATAGTTTTTTAATGACTTTTTTTTTAAAATAACAGGTACCTGATATTAGGGATGAGGAGACATATGGTTCAGACGGTGTGGCTTCTATCTTAGACTGGAAGCCCCAGGGTTCTGTTAGCGAAGGCAGCGTCGTTAGTTCTTCCAGAAAGCCCATCTCAGCACTTTCACCACAGGTAAGTGGTTTCTCTTTGTTCCACAAAAGCTACTTTTCTGCCATATTATTTATTAGTTAAAAAAAAAACAACCTTGATACTGCCTTTGTCACCCACTGTGACTTTTTTTCTACTAGACAGACATAGTAGATGACAACCAGAAATCTTCTAGCTCACAGAAGGCTTACAAGATTGTACTTGCTGGGGATGCTGCAGTGGGGAAATCTAGTTTCCTCATGAGACTTTGCAAGAATGAATTTCGAGGGAATACAAGTGCCACCCTTGGTATGGATCCTTTTTCAGTCGGTGACAGCAAAATGCCTTTGTTAGCTTGTGCTTACCTTCTTTAGGCATTACATGCACAGATGCACACCTGTCTGTCTCTGTGTGCCTGCCATGTTTTAGAATGGTACTCTTCTGTTTTCGCCAACTTTATAGCAGGAGGACTGACACAGGACAGAGAATTGTGCTCAGTCAGATCAACCAAACTGACTTCAGAGTTGAAGGTAGTGATTCATTTAGGGACCAAACATATCTGAGTCCTATTAGAGCCAGATATTAATAAGCCAAATAACCCAAATCTCAGCTGTGGGGAACTTATAGTTCTAAGGAGGGAAATGAATGAAAAATTTTAAAAATGAGAGAAAGCCTTTTTGATAGGTATTGTGTGATATTGATAAAGTGACATCATTGACAACTGGTTTGCCATTATGGACAAAATCATAGCCTGATGTATGGATGCTCCTTCCTCCACAGAAATGCAAAATTAATACCTCCAGAACAAGGAAATAAGTATTATCCTGATTTCCCAAATTTGCATAATAATCAATGAAAGGAGTTGAAGACATGCAAATTATCATTTATTTTTCTTCAGCTACAGAGTTCTTTTTTGATAACCTGAAATATTAGAACAGATTGATTACCCTCTTCTCAATGGCGTAATGGCATCTTTGTAAATGTGTGCTTCTCTGTTATACCCTTTAAGATAACAAAGCTGAAAGGTCACTACAATTTGATTAATAAAAAGTGCAGAGTTTGGTTCAGTCGCCTGGGGGTATGGCATGTCTGCATATTATATGCTTTTCCATGCACACATACTCATACATGTACACACAGTACACACACACAGGTATAGCTGAGCTCCTCTAATTATGAGCACATAGAACATAGATTTTCATTTTGTTTATAATCAAATTCCTCCCAAGTCAGCCAGCCTGTGGTTGGTGCATCCTTGCGCATCTGTGGCCTGACGTGTGACTAGTGTCTGAAGGTCGCTCTCTTTAAAGACCATGTTCTGCCTCTCTACCTTGCTGTGCTTTGAGTTGTTGGCTCTGTCACATCTAAAGAGGGCTTGGAAGTAAAAAGGTGGGATTATTTACATCATGTTTTGCATGTTCTATTCCTCTCTAGGAGTTGATTTTCAAATGAAAACTCTTATTGTGGATGGAGAGAAAACAGTGCTGCAGCTCTGGGACACGGCTGGCCAGGAGAGGCAAGTGCTTCCTCCAGTGTCAGGCTCTGCCCATGTCTGTGCAGACAGGCCTTGTGGACACTTGGTGTTTTGGGTGCTTATTATTACATAAGTATTATATGCTCTGTGGTTATATAGTGTAAAAGAATTCAGGAGTGCTTATCTTTTCCTCCTTCATTTATGCATCAGTTATGTGAAAAGAGGATCTTTAAATTTTCTTTCAGCTGATGTTTAGTAGGGAAAAAGAGACTGTATTTTCCTAATAAGAGGATTTAGGTGAAGCCACTCCTGAATGCAGTGGTGGTGTGAGGAGCTGTATGGTTGTGAAACAATAAAAGACAGAGATGCTCCTTTGAGTTCAGGGACAGAGGCACAAACTGAATAGCAGACTGGCGTCTGGTGACAGTGCCTTTCGTGTTTTGCTTGCATTGCTGATGACCAGAAGCATTAAGGATAGGATTTAATCTTGTTTGCTCTTTGAGAACAGAATCTATCAAATTATCCAGCAAGTAGGTGAGGATGCCTGCCTGTTTCTGTACAAGACACCATTCAAGTGCTAAGAATCAACACAAGTACCTGGCCCTGTGGAGTTCATATTCTCAACAGACTGGGAGTTTCAACATTTTAAAGATATTTGGGGTTGACATAGGTCTATTTTAGACACAATAAAACATGGCAGTTTGTTTAAAGTTGGAACATCTGTGTTGAAGTATATTCTTTCCCAAGGGAGCTCCCTCAGCCCCGTGTATGTAAAGGATTGGCTCATTGTGCTGTTCCACGTTGTTACTTCTCATTCCACCCACCCACAACCTGATATACAACTCCTTCCATTCTTCTCTGTGTCTCACATGTGGGTTCTGGTAGCTTGTGGCTGATGCTGAGACAGTTAGAAAATAAGTTCTCAACTTTGTCCTGTTTATGCCTTGCAGTTTGCAGACATTCTTGGGATTGTTTAGTGGAGAACATGGTTTGCATTTCTAATCAGTAATGCAAATTTTCATCCTGTTACCTTTGTCTAGGTAACTCTAGGCCAGATGATGGCTATTTCACAGTCATAAGTTTCTTCTCAAGTGGGTCTTATTTTAGACGAAAAGAGGGAGCATGAAATAGATGAAGGTATGATAAGGCAGCACCAGACTGATTGATGAGAACCATTGCTTACACTCTTTTCTCTTTTCCAGATTCAGAAGTATTGCCAAGTCTTATTTCAGAAGAGCAGATGGTGTTTTGCTTCTGTATGATGTTACTTGTGAGAAAAGCTTTCTTAATGTACGCGAATGGATAGATATGATTGAGGTAAGAAGTCAATTGGAGAAACAGAAAATTAGATGGGGGAGTAGTATGTCATTTGGAAAATGCTAGTTCTCTTTGTACTTGATTCATCTAAGCTTCAGGAAGAACTGGGTGTTAGAGTTTCTAGTGATAATTGCAGTATTGGTCTCTTCCTCAATTGTTGACAAGTTCTCATAAAGCCAAGGACAATACAGAAAGGGAATTTCTGGAAATAAACCTTCTGGGTGTTCCTATAGATAAAAGCAGAACCCGCATTTGAAGAAAGTGGCCATGCAGGTAACCTAAGAAGTAGCTGCTATTGCATAGAGGGTGGTGTAGTTGGGTGTGTAGCATGATTGGCTATATATTGTGACCTCCATGTGTGCTTGAAGGACAGATGAGGCAACAGCTGGCCATACACATCTTCAAAGCCCAAGTTCTATAGCAACTGTGTTCTTTTTTGTTGTTGTTGTTGGACCCGCCCTGTCGCCGGCGGCCGGGGAATGAACCGGCGCTGCAGAGGCTGCGGGCAGCCTTGCAGCCCAGCACTCAACTGCTGCGCCACTAGGGGAGGCCCAGCAACTATGTTCTTAACCTTACACTCATAGTGGTTTGGGTCTTTACACTGATTATATTGCTGAAATACCTCTGATATTTCCAGAATGTGTAGTAACATCTTTGTTTTCTTTTGGTCAACTCAGATGATACGTGTCTTTCATGAGAGGAACTTTAATATTGCTTGGTTTCTTGGCAAATAAGTTTTCAAAGCAGGAAATGTGTTTGATCACAGTGTGCCTCCAACTCTTACTAGTCAACATAAAACTACAGTTTGAGCTATAGTTCAGCATACTTTCTTGGAAAGAAAAAACAACACTTGACTAAAATACCTTTTCAAGGAAGTCTAATATCTGTAATTTTTAATAGGCATTCAAAGCAGTGGTGGCTAAACAGGATTGATTTGCTGTCTGATCTCAGCCTCTAGATTCTTCTCTTGGGTCTAGTTCTCACCTTGTTAAAAAGAAATACATACCAGAATCTTTTTCTAACTGAAGGAATGCTGTGAGAAATAGCCAATTGCAATTGGAATTAAGACTTAAGCAATGATAAATATGCATTTTAAAACAAATTGTTTTACTGAAGTGTTATAACAAAATTATTACAAGTGCTAAAGGTGTATTGAAAGAATATTTTTATTTCACAAACTTTTCAATGTTTTATTGATCTCTGTAACATATTTGAGAAAGGAAAAATATGTTATTTTCACTTTTTATGAGATTTGAAGCTAGTTTTGTAGAAGTTAGGGGTGGAACAAGGACTGGAGTTGGACCACTTGACTCAATACTTCCAGTTGCTCCTTCAAGAAAGCACCAGAGTGAATAGCAGCTGAAGAAAAGAACTTTTTCATGTCAGGAAAGGAATTCCAGGGGACATTTAGTGCACAGAAAAGGGACATTTATTCAAGGAATGAACAGATCTCTTTGGGCAGACCAGTGAGTTCAGAGAGTAATGGATGATCCCAGCCAACACAGATATTAACAATCTGTAGCCCAAGTTATCATTGCTGAAACTATTGGATTTAGTCTTTGCATGATGCACCATGGGGAGGTCAGCTGTAGTGCTGGAATGGCTGCAGTGACACACGTGAGCAGGAGCCTCACCGCAATAGTGTAGGTGCTCATACCTGATAAGCGACCTTTTCTGCTGTTAGTGTCACCTTTCATGGAGCTGAAGGGGCCAGACAAATCTAGAAGGAAAGGTCAAAATCAATATACAAGTCAAGATGAAGGCTGCCCTTGTTAGCCTCCCCACGGGTCTCTCACCCATGTCTCTTCTAAGTGTCTCCTACCACATCCCCCAAATCCCTGGTGCAAGTCCAAGGCCAAGGAGCAAGCTCAGCTTTTCCTTAACATGTCTCTATGCTCCATGTGCCTCCTCCAAGTCTTCACCATCCTCTCTCCCAGCTTCCCTTTCGCTTTCCTTCCCTGTTCAACTCTACCTCTCCTTAGGTGGGGCAGGGAACCTGGAACCTCCCCTTTCTGTGGGGATTACACTGTTACATTCCTTCCAAGAGTTGGTAATTTCCTCCTGGTATGAAAAAATTAACCTTTAGAACTTTTGTGTTTTCCTTGTTGTAAGCCAGATAGCAGAGAGTGGGGAGCTTTCAAACTCTGTTTTTGTCCCATGTTTGCTTTGTAGGTGGGATACTGAGCTTGACTCATAATCATCTGTGTTTTGAGTGAAAGTTGTAGGAAATTATATGGGCTCCACAACTAAATACAATTCTGTGGTCCTGCTCCTTGAAATTTTTTGGTTTGTATGGAGCGAAGGGCCATCCTGGCCCTGGCTCTTCCAAATTTTTATTTAATCTTTCTGAATTTCAGGGCTCCACCTCTCAGTGGGAAAATATTTGGCTTATTTTAGATATACTTTTGGGGTTTAAAGATATTATCTCTACCTGGTGTGGCACACAGGGGACACCTGGGGAGGACAGCTGCCGATGTTGCGCTGCTGTGGCTGAATGTCACCCTGCTACCAGAGGGCACAGGCGCCAAAATCCATCCACCAGCTTTTGAGACAAGAACCAGTTTAATGGGAGGTCGGAGGTCAGCTGGCAGGAGACTGGAGTGAAGGCCTCCACTCAGTCTCCCCAAGGATGGAACTTTGGGCAATGTTCCTGGGATTGAAGAACAAGTATAGAAAATGCAAGTTGGTAGACTCTGATTGGTTGCTTTCTGCAACGTCATGGTGTAACTCGAATTTGGATTTTGAACTCAACAGAATGAGCACCCTATGCTTCTGACTGTTGTCCATCTAACCAGGAGTCAGGCATCTTAGTTCCATCTTCCATGGCTATTTTTTGTTGGGGCAATAAGACATCATTTTGAGGACAGTCTGGGCCTACGCTGTAAAACACAACACAACCTATTAACTTATGGAAGACTGTTTTCTTTCTTTCTTTTTTTCTCTTGTATAAAATGAGTAGGGCTATTTTTGTCCCATTGCTGCAAGTCCACCCCGCTGTTCTTGCAAGATAAGCAGAAGCAAGAAAAGACCATCATGACCACCACATCTTCACAGCTTTTGTCACTGACATCCTAACATGTCCAGCGTTTAATATAGGGGCAATTATTTTTCTTCCTGGTAGGATGCAACTCACAAGAGTATTCCTATCATGCTGGTTGGGAACAAAGCAGATCTTCGTGACTCTACTGCAGCAGAGGGACAAAAATGTGTTTCAGGATACTTTGGAGAAAAACTGGCCATGGTAAGTGTGAGAGTGGATTCAAATTGGAAAAGGTCTTTTACTTTTGTCTTTTGCTCTTTAAGAAGTTCTTTGACTACCCTCCACCCTGTCTGATGGGATTTTTGCTGTCCAGACCCCAGGCTTTCCCATCTGCTTCATGAATATAAGTAGTTGCAGCAAAGATTAATCCCTCTTGTCAGTATAACAATCATTTGATTGTTTTCCCTCTTTGAGTGCCATTGACTCAAAATTATTCTTTCTTCCTTCTCATTCTCACCCAGTTCCTGGAATCTTCTAGTTCTAGAATCCAGATAAAGGGAAAATAATGTGTGTCCTGTTTGGAAAGATGGGTTTGGTTCCAAAAAGTTACTATGCCAAAGATCCCAAGATGGTGGGAGAGAATTGGAAGGTTTGTGTTTAGTTGCAGTGGCCACAATTATATTTGGTTATGTATTTGTTTAGGGGATAGAGCTCATTCCTGTTCAGATTCTTATTGTGGGCAATGCTTATTCATTATCATTGTGTCAAAATGCTTCATGGCCCATTTGACTTGTCTTAAGGTAGGAGGTAGGAATTTCAAACGAGAAGTTCATACATGGGCCTTCCTAGTGGCACAGGGGCTAAAGTCTCAGCACTATCAAGCTATCACCAGCCACTGCAGCATGAGTTCAATCCCTGGCCAGGGAGCTGACCCATATGGCACAGCAGACCTCTCCTGTCTTGCCCACTGCTCCCCTCAAAGTGTATTTCTACTCCCCACTCTGTCTCTGGTGAATCCTCTCACCCCCACTTCCCCTGTACCTCTGGCCTGTACCCCAGTTCTTATATGCATAAATAAATAAAATAAATCTTTCCCCAAAAAAGTTCATATGTAACAGGAAGGTTTGATGTTATCATCCTGTCTGTTATCAGCACTGCCTGTGGCACATTACTATTAACTTTAAAAGTTTCGATCCTACTATTTAGAGTTTAGTTAGAGATTATTAAATAAATTATTAACTAAATAATTTAGTTAGATATTATTTTCAGTTTTAAAACTGTGAATCAAATACGATTCTTCTCCAGGGCAGCCATCACATCCTCCCCTTGTCCCACACAGGCCTGGGTAAGCTACAGTAAGGCCCACAGCACTCACAGAGCCCCTTTCCTGAGGGAAATTGCCTCCCGCTGGTTAGATACAAGCACACAAAAATAACTTCATCAATTGTATTTGCAAGAAGTGCTATGCAGGACAAATACAGAAGGCTCAGAGGTTTTATACTAGGAAGAGCTAATATCAGCTTTTCAAGGTTATCAAACATTTCATCTTAACTTCAAAGGAGGATTACCTACCAACAAAGCAGGTGGACGTCAGCATGGTGAAGCGGGACGATGTGGGGAGTAAGGGGCAGAGCACTAAGGTGGGAGGAATTTGGAGCACTGGAGAAGTAGAGAGAAGGTCAGGGCATCTGTAGTGTTGTGAGGGAGGGAGAGTCGGGGGAGGTAAACCTGAGAGGTGGATAGGGTCCCAGAGCATTTGAACATGACTTGCAGAGTAGTCAAAAGTATTGAAGCTTTGAGCAGGAGAGTGATGAGATCAATGAGGATGCACACTTCCTCGAAGGAGGGGGAAGTGGCTGTCCATTTTAGAGCATGGAGGCTGCTGAGTCTTACCAGGAGAGGATGCTAGTGTGAAGGGGAAGGGTGTGTGTGTCAGCTGTTGGCCAAAAGGAGACATACTTTTGATAAATATTTAATCCCCTGAATAATTTCCTTAAGTTATCATTTTTATCTCTCTCAAATGACATGGTAATGTTTGGTGGCATGAGTTTGGCTGTTGGAATTAAGAATCTTAAAATGTACAATTTTATATTAGGTATTTTTTAATGCAGAGTACGATTATCTCCTTACCAGGAACTGTTCCTGGGGTGGCTAAGCTCACACTATCTTTTTTTTTTTTCCTTAAATATTCCAATTCTGAATCCAATTTCTTAATCCTTAGTGACTCAGCATTCTCAACTCAACAGGAAATTATTTTTATTTTGTTGATTTTAAAAGCTGAAATTCTAGGAGATAAATTAAGACATCATCTGTTTATGTATATTTCTTTTCCACAGACCTATGGGGCATTATTCTGTGAAACAAGTGCCAAAGATGGCTCGAACATAGTGGAAGCTGTTCTCCATCTTGCTCGGTAAAGTTTTGTATTATATTTGGGAAATTAGATGTAGAATTGAATTTTCACTTTGGTGATACATATTTCAGATTTCTTGACCATAACATGACTATACATTGAAAACACTGTTTTATCTTTCAGTAGTAGTTGGAAAAATAATTAAGCATGGATTTTATAAAAACTGGTAATGCTGCTTATTCACTATGAACGTTGGCAGATATCTTTATTGCCAAACAAACTAGGTGCATCTGCGGTGTCATTGACATTTCTGCAAAATGTCACTACAAAGCTGATAGTTGGCTTGTATGACTCATTTCCAGGAACAAGATTTTAAACACAGGAGACTGTTGTGAATATAATTACCTATTGTGTTATTTTCCTGCTAATGGGGAAAATAAATTCAACAAAGCAAATTGTGTATCATGCCAGTTGGAAGCACTATGTTAAAATTATAACCCGAGTAGTTATTAAACTAAGGCAGTGGTGTTAATAAGAAATAACATTTGGGGATTAGAATGAATATTGCATCATTGAAGAACTGGGATATAAATTTGAGTGTCTTAATCCTTGCAGTATTCTTAGGCAATAAAGCATTATCTGTTAGATGGATCTCTTCAGCCTAGTTTTCTGCCATGAATGAAAAGATGATTATTTGTATAAAAGGATTACATATCATTAAAAAAGTAAAGTGTGTGAACAAAATCTAGGTCAATGACCTTTACTTGAGATAAAGCAAATACATAATTTCAAACTTGTAGTTCATTTCCTGGTCATTTGTAAGATTTTATAAGCATTTTGAGTTTTGGTGTGAGCTCCTATTCTGCTAGTAATAAATTGACCATTGAGAATTTTTGCAGTGGTTTAAATGATGCTTTTCTATTAATGACTTGGTGCTAATTGAGATTAGTAGAATAAAATATGTTAATTAACTGGACTGGGACCTGACGGGGAATATTTGCCCCATTTGAGAGATTTAGGAAACAGTCCTTCTGGACTTTAGGTGGCCTCTTTGGCATTAGTTTGTGTCTGGGGTTGGCAGATGCCTTCAACTTGAACTCAGAGTCTTGAATATTTTCTCCTTTACTATCTGTGTAAGAAAAACAGAGCAACCTCCCCTCCATTGCACTGGAAATCATTTTTGTTTAAAGCAAAAATATGTTAACTTTGAGTATGACCTAGAATAGGCAGATAAAACTGCAGATATTTAAGTGTGTAGAGAGTCAAGTGAATTACATGATTTTTGTTTTTGCCTATGATTAGTAGGCCAATCATGGGCTAATATCACATTTATTAAACAAGAGCCCAACTCAAACCTTCTGAGACTGGGCGTGGTTTGGATTCCATGCACCTGGGGATGCAGAGGGAACACCAGTGAAGATGCATTTAATAAAGGGGCAGAGAGGATTTAATGAAATTAATTAATTAATTGAATGAAATATCCTGTTCAATTTTGCTAAAGGTGGAGTAATTGTTGAGTCGGTAGGTGTTTTCACTTCTGCAAAGAGTTGTCTTGCTGTTTTACTAAAATGTCCCTGAAGATTCCTGGGTGGAAATGATGTTCCTGTGGAGGCAGATGAACATAGGTCTTTAGCGCACACTAGGCCTAAGACTGGGCAGGAGCTGGGTGCCACCTTAGCCTCAGACAGCAGCTGCTGATTCGCTGCTCTGGCAGAGAGTGGGAAAGGATGGTGCAGGCATCCCTGCATGGCCATTGGCTGCTGCCCAGCATCCTGGAGGGTTGTGGTGTCAGGAGGCTCAAAGTCCAACCTTAAATCAACCTCTGAATAGCTGTGGTGTCTCGACTGAGTCCTTGTCTTCCTTTAAGTGTGTCTAACTCATAAGACAAGGCGGGGGGCCGCTGAAGAACAGGATCTCCAAGGGCCTTCCTGGTTCTGACAGTCTGCAATTCTGCATATAAAAACCTGCACTCATCTGAATAACATAATCACTAGGGATGCTGAAGTGACTGAGGGGCTGATATTAGAGTTAAATGACTCCAAATTGCCACAGTCACAGCCTGGGTGCAGCATTGATTGTTTTTATTATATCAGTAAGATGTGAGGGAGCTTATGCCTCCTGTGCCTTTCTCCCCATCTGCTTCTGTCCCCCATGTTGGGTCAACTGGGCGCTGGCCCAGGCTTGTGTTTGTTTGCTTAAAACACCTGTGTGCAAAAGTGTTTTGATAAGGAGGTCACTTCAGCTGCACTGGGTACATCATAGTTAATTTTTAATAGTTTAGAATAGCATAGAAAGCCAAGCTCCTTTGAATTACTTATCAAGGAGTTTTTGAAATTGTTGTTAACTGTATTATTGTCTGGTTTAAGCCTCTAGTTTAGTTGTGTTGGAGATGTGGTAAATATGGAAACTGCAAATAAAGCAAATATATAAAAGACTTTCATTTGATTTTGACTCTGCCTTCAGATGTAGTTATCTGAAGTGGAAATGGTCTAGTCTCCACCTTTAGAAAGTGACATACAGTGTAAAACATGTAGGTTCTCAATTTATATCTCATAGGATGATTCCCAGAGTGGTCCTTTCACACCTTGTTGTGTTGTAACACTTGAACTGGAAGAGTTTATGAACTTGCACTGTCTGAAACACAACTTGTTTTTGAAGGGAAGTCATAACAACCTGATGACTCTGTATTTCCTTTGAAAATCTCTCAATCTCAGAAAACGCTTCTCTTCTGGATGCAATTTCCCTCTAGTAGTGATAGGATACCTGTTGCTCCATTGTCCAGAACCACAGACTTTCCCCAAAACTATGAGTGTCTGTAGACACAGCCAACTTTACTTCCAGTTGTGGCCAAGCTCTTTTATGCCTCTTTGCTTTTCTGTGTCCTGTTCCCTGCACCTGGACTCTCCTTCCCTCATGAATTGAAGGGTGACTTCCAGTGTCAAAGTTTCCATGAAATTCCATGTCCAGGAAGACTTCCTTCCCTGCCCTCCAGCATGACTTCAGTGTACTCGTGTGCCCACAGCATGCTGTGTGTGTGTGTGTGTGTGTGTGCTTGCATGCTTGCGCATATGTGTTAGCAGATTTCTTGGGACCCTGTAATGATGTTACATTGTTTAGATGTTAGTCTCTCCCTCCAAGATCAGCTGATGCAGAGTCCCAGAACTTGGCATAAGTTGGACATTTGCTGAATAACCAAATAGCAGAGATTTTGCATTTGGAGGTTGTATCAATTTTCTATTGTTGCTGTAATGAATTCCCACACAAGTAGTGGTTTAAAGCAGTGAACGTGTTTTATCTTAAAGAGCGGTCAGAAGTTTGAAATGATTGAAAGTGTGCTATAGGTTGAATTGTGTATCCTCCTTTTTCCAAGTATTTCCTCATGTGATATGAATATTGCTCATCTGTCACCTGTCATATGTGTATGTGTGTGTATTAAATAAGAAAATGTGGAAATATGTAGCAGAACCTTTATTAACTGGCCTTCAGCAATCCTTAATTTCACTTTTTCCCTGTGAGAAGTCTTCTTTCCAGTTCAGAGTGCAGGAGTTAATCCATCTCTTTCTTTCGGCAGGGAAGTGAAGAAAAGGACTGATGAGGATGATAGCAAATCCATTACCAATCTGAGCAGTTCCAAAAAGTCGACCCAGATGAAGAACTGTTGCAATAGTTAGATCCCAGTCCTCCTTGGCCTTTGAAGCCTTCACTTCCAGAGAACTGAATTTGTTGGACTTCTTTGCTTTTCACACAGAGTGGTGCATAGTGCAGGCTCTGTCGTATGGAGAGTTGCAGTGTGGGAAACCTGAACTGAGCTCTGGGGTCCCTCCTGAATCTCAGCTCTTCTTTGTTATGTTTCAGTGCATCATTTAGGACCTCTAGTAAAATATACTCATCTTGTTCTTAAAAGTTTTAAAGGATCATGTACAAATGTCTCTCAAAGTAAAAAAGAATCACATGCTCAGATCAAAGTTATAGCGGAAATTCTGACATAATTGGATTCACGTGGTAGCTGACTTTGTAGCTAACTTGTGACATTTACTTAATCCTCAGTCCTGGAGAACTAGCAAAGGGGGGTTACTGTCCTGCCTCTGCTGTTCTCTAGCCTTGATTCTCGGGCCTGTCCTCAGCCCACATTAAATCTGTCTGTCTGTGAAGCAGGCAGCGTGGCCGTGCAGGCCTTAGCCTCTCTTGCTGTAGCGCTGGGAGGAAGAACACAGCAGCTCACAGCTGATAAGGTCTCTGGTTATTCATGCTTTTTTAATATTGGAGTATTGATTTTTTTCTCACTTTTGAAACAAGAACAGAATTTAATTGAGAAAAATGGTAATGTTTTAGGCTCCGTGGGAGATGGATTTTTTTTTTATGTATAAAAGAAGAAAACATTTTTGTGACCAAAAAGTTGTATATAAAAGAAGGTATTTTATAATCTCAGAAAACTTGTGAAGTCTGTGGTTTAAATTTGCTGTTAAAAATTTGAATGGAAACATACAGAGTCATATAATGCTGAAGCTACAACACCCGGGAAAGTGGTCCCTCTGCTTAAATACACCAGCCAGTGATTGCTAGGGCCTGGGGAAAGGAAGGAACTGGGAGTGACTACTAATAGGTATGTGGTTTTGTTTGGGGATGAGAATGTTCTGAAGTTAGGTAATAATGTTTGCACAACTTTATGAATATGCTAAAAACTACTAAATTTGTACTCTTAAAGGGTGAATTTTATGGTATGTGATTTTAAAAATGCACTAATACTTGGAATGATTTAACATTTTGCTAAATGAAAACATGCATGCTATTTCAACCCTTTCCATCATTTAAAATAATAATCTCCAATATAATGCAGTTCTCATTCCTTAGTGTCAGCATTTACTTCTTTAAATAATAAACAATGAAAGAAATGTTATATATGGTTTTGGAAAATAAACCTTTAAAAGAGAAGGTACATTTGGGAAAGGTGAGCCTGTCTGAGCCTGGTGAGTCATCCTTACGCAGGATCTGTTTAGTCTTTCTATCCTAAAACTTGCAGTTCCTTCCAAGTTTCCTGCAGGAGTCAACGCCTGACCCTGGGGTGGGTCAGCAATTCTGGTTTGGGGATTTCAATTTTTAGTGGCCTTAAGCCAATTCAGTTCTTCTCCATGAGAGATTTAAGCTTCCTTTGATTCATCTAGGTCCAAGCTCCAAGTAGGTTGGTGGAAAAACTTAAATAATAGCTATTATTTATTGCTTTCTATAAGCTAAAAAATCCCTTTTTGTTGAATTAGAATAATTTACTGTAGCCATTTTTCTCCTCCTCATGATTTTTATGATCAAAATTCAAATTCCCCAAGATTCATTTTTTTTTAAATGAAAATTGACCAGGAATACCTCACACTCAGATTATAAATAGCCATGGCATCATGTAGCTTTTAGAACACTGGTCTTTGCAGATGACATCCAGGTTTTTTTTACTGCAAAGTTGGATCCATCCTCAGCAACTCTACCATGGATTCTTATTTATGTTTTACATTTTTTGGTCCCAGAAAAATAGTTTAGATTTTTGACCAAAAAGAGTGCCTTTTTTTGGGGGGGGGGGAATTGTCATCCTGAACAGTGGGGGGAGTCATTATTTTTGTGCTATGGTAAGATAAAAGTTTTGACAGTGCCGTTTGCCTCAGTAGCATCTGTGGAGCCCAGGTTAGAAAGAACCTGATTTACAATATGTGTTGTTATTTAGGACACATTTAAGACATGTTTATGTGTTTGGTGCAGTTGCACAAAGCTGTGTTAATATACATGTTGTGTTACCTTTATTTATTTTCCCCCAAAGTGTCTCCATATTTGTCTGACATCTGTATATAGATTTATCTTTGATAGAGAAGTATTATTTTTTTCCTCTGGGTTTTTTGGCCAATATATCAAAAATTGATTAAGAGATTACATAGATACTTTTGATAGACAAAACAATCATCTTTAACTTTTCAAAACCAGATCAATATTTTGGCAACAAAATCCGAATTAGAGACTTAGAGCTCTGGTTAGAAATCTTGTTTAGAGAAAAGCTACTTGAAACTCTTTCAGCTGCATTGCAGGGGAATCATAATTATTGCCAACATTTTATTTTATGAAGATGTTCTCAAATTTAAAGTGTTTTTTCAGAAAGAACAAAAATATTTAATGTTGTAATATATATCATTTGATGCATGTGCATAATCCTATGCAAGTAATTCATCTTGACTCAAATTTTCCTTTGAGAGCTTTTAAAATCATAATTATACTATGCTCCTTTTTTATGTATTCTGACACATTGGAAAATATTTTAGCTCTTATCATGGAAAAGAATGTTGGATGGGACATTTTTTACTGTTAACTTTTAGTCTCGTGCATTTTCACAATTTGTTTTTTCTACTTGCTGCTTTATATGACGTATGTGACATTTGATTATTTAAAGCTAATGTGATTTGCATAAACCCAAGTTGTACAATCCTCTTGCTGAAGATAAAATTGAGGTTAAAGATAAAGATTTATTTTCATATTTGTACAGTGATCAGCTTCAGAGTGATGTTTTTGTGGGCTTTTATTGTATATGTGTGTAAGAAATTTCATCTGTATATATTAAGTAGACCTCTGAGGATTGAATAATTGTTTTATGATTTTGATTTATATGGTTTACATTTTCATAGTATTGGCTATATTTCGTTTATACTGTTTATTTCTCTTCAAACTATTAATAATTATACCATAAAGTGTAATTTTTATAGCGATGCAAATGTCTAAGGAACTACAAATATTTTCTGCATTGTAATTTCAATAAAGCATGCTTCCTTTGGCCTTTTGGGTATTTCTTTCAGTGTGACTGCAGGCATCCCTGAAGTCATTTTAATTCTAAGATGTGTCTACATTAAACTGTGTCTCTAACTTGTCATTTCTGACTTGGGCAGTGACTGGTGTGAGAAAGAATGAACGCATGTGGCCAGGCCAGGTCATCTTGGCTAACAGGACAATAGCTTAATCAGCTTAGGGTAGCCAGTGAGGTTTTTTTTTCTAAGAGTTATTTATTTATACAAGAACTGGGGTACAGGCCTGATGTGCAGGAGGGTGAGAGGATTCACCAGAGACAGAGTGGGGAACAGATAAGGCAGATTGACTGAAATACACTGCTGAGGGGAGCAGTGGGCGAGACAGGAGCAATCTGCCCCACCATGTGGGTATCTCTGTGGCCAGCGGGGATCAAACCGGCACTACAGAGGCTGGGGACAGCTTCACAGCGCTGTGCTCAGCAGCCTGCTCCACCAGGGAGGCCCTCTTTTTTTTTTTTTAAAGATTTATTTATTTATGCATACACAAACTGGGGTACAGGCCAGAGGTGTGGGGGGTGAGAGGATTCACCAGAGACAGAGTGGGAACAGAACAGGCAGACTGACTGAAATACACTGCTGAGGGGAGCAGCGGGTGAGTCAGGAGAGGTTTGCTGTGCCATGTGGGTAGCTCCCTGGCTGGGGATCAAACCCCTGCTGTAGTGGCTGCAAATAGTTTCATAGGTTGTGTCTTAGCCCCCTGTGCCATCAGGGAGGCCCCAGCCAGTGAGGTTTCTGCAGAGAATTTCAGTACATGTTCTTTCTATTCTCACGACCTCTCATGTTTAGTCTTTCTCTGTCACTGCTCTCCCCACACCCTCTGCCCCCACTGTCAATCTAACCCCTGTTCATCCTTCTCTTTTGGCTTACATATCAGTTCCTCCATGAAGTTTCCCTTCTCAATCCCAAACTAGATTGTGGTTTTCTATTCTCACTGTGCAGTGCCCATGTAATTGATCAGCATCCTTATTACCCTTACAGAGAGCTTCCTTATGATGATGAGGTTATTTCCCAATAATATCATAAGTTAAAAATGCATTAAATACACCTAATCCACTTCACGCTGTGGCCGAGCCAACACAACACACTGTGCAGTGTCACTTGTTTAATCCCATGATCATGTCACTGACTGGGACCTCCAGCTAGTTGCCTCTGCCCAAAATCCCAAGAGAGCATTGTACTGCATATCACTAGCCTGGGAACAGATCAATATGCAAACTTTGAAAAACAGTTTCTACTGAATGGGAATTGCTTTTGCACCATCATTAAGTCCCCAAATCATAAGTTGAGCCATTGTTAAGTTGGGGGTTGACTATACTTGTTTAGAAGATACCCCAAGCCTTTCGCTCTAGTGACTGTTGTAACTTACCTTCTGCTATACATGGGCTTGAATAGATGAGCAAAGAAGTAACTGCAAATAGGATTTGCAGAGTTTTGACAGACATGCTCATAAAGACACAATAGTCATGGACAGTATAACAAGATGCATCATGTTTTTCTTGGCATGTGTCCGAGCTCTGCATCCAATCTGCCTATGTTTAAATCTAGCCTCATAGGCTTTGTGAACTGAACAAGGGAATGAACCAAAATATCTTTCACTGGTAAAATAGGGATAATAACAGTACTTTTCTCCTGAGATGGTAATGAGGACTAAATGAGTTATATATCTAAAGGGCTTAGAATAGGACCTGGTACTGTGATCATCCTCGATTAAAAGGAAAAGTTTTGAAGCACCACTAATTACCTTGGTCTTATTTTGGACCCTCAGTGCTGCCATCTATGGGGAACAGAATTCCCCACATTTACCACATTCCACGGGATGGGGCATTGTAGTGTATTTGCTTGGACATTCTTGGTATCTTGATGGACACAAAGTTGGGTTATTGTGTAGGACAGGATGTTGTTTAGTATTGACTTAAAAAGAAGGAAATTATTGAAAGAAAAATGAGGGCCTGATTTGTGAAAGGAGATTTGTGAATGGAGTCTTCGTAAGTACAGGATCTCCATTTACTAAATGGTGATTGGATCAGGTAGTTGAAGGAGAAGAAGGAATAGAAGAAAATCCCATAACTCAAACCCAATACCCACCACCATCCTTCACTGTCCTGACAGTCATTTCAGCCATTTTCCTCTGGCTTCCATCTCTGGTGCTCTCTCTTCAACATGATGCCATCACACATTCTATTCTATAGAGCTCAGCTTGCTGGAGCTTGCCAACTCCTGGCCAGGCCAGTCATGCCACCAGACAGTTTACACCTCCTGGTTGTAGACACTGACCAGGAATAAGGAGGGAATGTTCTAAGTGGTTTTCTGTTGTGGGGCTGCCTTTGATGATATTTTACCTTTGGATAGTCCAGGAGATCTTGGTTCCTTCATTAGCTTGTTTTTCCTTTGGTTTAATTGTTGATTCTTTTGTTCATTCATTCATTCAATATTTCTGAATTAAAGAAGCAGAAGCTATGGCCCCATGTGATTAATATTAGAGGTGTGCTTGGGGATTTCATATCCCTCTATTCTCCTTTTCCCCAACCTCATGGATAATTTAGGTTTTATTATAGCCAGATAGCATGAGACTTAATAATTAAACCAACTGAATGTGTTGCTTGAACAGTGGCCGCTTCTGGGAGTTTCAATTAAATGACCTCCCTTTCACCCTCACCAGAAAGGATCTATAAGGTACAAAAAGCGGCATTTAGTTTAATGGCATTTGCAGATGAGTCTTATTTCCCTTGGCTGATTTTTTTTGAACCAGTAAAACCCTTATTATTGAGGCTTTTCAGTGTTCTAGTTCTCCCAGAGGGCATTTGGGGAGAACAATGAAAGCTGTAGAATCGACCACTTTCTATCTTCAGCCACCAGGGATCTTGGAAGAGTTTAGAAATGCTGCCAGAAATGCCATCAATATTGAAAATGCCTCTGGCTTGATTAAGCTTCGGAAATGCTTCCATTGATCCTATACAAATAATTATTGAACATAGACCTCAGACATAGTATACTAATCGATCTCAGAAAAGTCACCTTTGCCCAAGGCCTGGGACAGGAAGGTGCACATGAACTGGGTGGGAAGAGGAAGTTCATCATGGGGTGACTGAAGAATGGTTTGGCTCAGCTCTGGCCAGAGAAGGATCCAGGAGAAAAAGATATCATGTTCCAGAACACTGGTAGGGTTTATGGCCCCTGTTATCGCTTGGTGATATGACCTGAATGGGCTTCCGCGCAGTAGAGGGAGCCTTTAGAGGAGCAGCAGCATGGGCCTCGGGAGGCAATAACTCTCATTAAGTGGAGGGAAGCACCATCTTGAACAAATTCATGGAAAGAACAGTTTGGTTTCTTGAGTTGTTCTGTAGAAAATGCCCGTTAGTGAGATTGTTCAATAGCATATTTAAGAGTACAGACTCTGGAGACAGACTACCTGGGTTTGGATCCAGACTGCCTTTAAGTTTGCTTAACCTCTTTGGGCCTCACTTTCCTTAGCTGTAAAATGGGAATATGATCATACCCACCACATTGTGCTGTTTGAGGACAAAAAGAGTAACACACTAAGATAATGCTGGGGCCATTGGTAAGTACTCACAAATGGAAATGTTAATTTTAACTGTGCTAAGTTACAGCCTTTGAAAATGAGTACAACTGTTAATTTACTTATAGATCTTAACTGAGTAAAATATATATCTTTTCCTTTTTGGGAGTTTGCACTGTGGACCTTTCCAAATCACTTATTTAGTTATTTTTTAATCCCAGGGAACTGTTAGAAATGAAAGTAGCCATGTGGTCTGTAGCACCCTGAGTGTGTTCCCGAAGTATGTGCACTCCTTAATTTCAGAAAAGCCCACTGCTACTGTTTTAAAGTGTCACAAGGAGGTTGTGTAACTAGGGGACTGAAGCCAAAGGCTGTTGCAGGTGGTGCCCCTTAGAGGGTGGCACAGGTGAGGAGGAATAGCCCCAGGCAAAATACGGAAAAAGAATAGGTGGGGGCGGAGAATCTGATAGGAAATAAAAGGGACTGATAGGAAATAAAAGCAGCCCCAGGATCTAGCAATTTCAGTGATTCAGCGTTTTCCAGGATTCAGCATTCCGGGGTCAGCTATTTCTGCCCCCACCATGCTGATCTTTCAGAGGCTGTTGTGGGTCTCTGAAAGACATGGAGAGGCTTCCAACAGCCAACCTCAGAGAAGAAAAGTTCGGACACTTTGCTTTGCAGCTGTTACAGCCTGGAAGGGAAGGTGAAGGCCCCCAGCCGGGCTCCTCGCTGAGCTGCGTGAGTGTGGCCATTTGTTGTGTTGTTCGGGTGCTGCAGCTGATGTTTTGAGTATCGCTTGTCTGGTGCTGTGCTGGGGCATCTCGGCAGCTCTGGTGAGTGTCTCCTGTTGTGTCTTCTGCTGTCTTCATGAGTTGGAACCCGGCCTGTTTTCTGGCTACCACTTGCTCCAGGCCCTCTGTGGAGGGGAGATGGCATCTTGGGAGCCTATTGTTTAGGACTTCAGAACACTGGATACTGCTTTGGGTGAGATAATTGGCCATTTGTGGCCTCAGCAACTCTTGTTTGTTAAATAGATCCCATTATTGTTGTTCTGTGAACCTCAGTGGTCTTTCAATTATGCGCACCCAGGTGAAGAAATCAGACAGTGACTGGTACACTATGTGGGCAGTGTTCTTGGCCAGTTTTAGTGCTCCTTATTGAAGCCTGTGTGTGCTGTTAATTTAGCTCTTAAACCACCACAGGTTCTTATTTCATGAAGCCATAAAATGGAAATTGCAGACTTTTCAGATAAGTGAGCAGAGAGATGCTAACTTTATTCAAGGAAGTAAGAAAATTTTGTTTAGAGGAGAAAGAACAAAAGCAAAGACTCCAAGGCAGCATTGCCAAGGAGGGGGCAATAGACTTTATGGGCCCCTGTCTAGGGGATATTTAAACTCTTTTTTCCTCTATATTAAAATCTCGTCATCCTACTTAGTGATTGGCTCTTTCTCCCAGTCCCCTCTCTAATCTTAGAGTTTACCTCCCTTGTCCAAGGTCTTAGTCTCTCAAATTTTTCTGTTTTTGTTTAGTCCTCCTGGACTTTCTGACCTCACATCCCTAAAGCTGCCTAATTAACCTCAATTTGCCCTGGAACTCATTATTAACTGGTGTCGGTTACAGCTGAAAATCCCCAAGCTCTTGAGTTGTCTTAGATTTTTAGCTCATCTCTTATTGCAAGTATATTTCATAATGTTGTTGACATCATTATCTTTCCAAAAGACTACCTAAAGTACCTCTTCCCTGAACTTGTCTGTTGTAGCAATCATTTGGAAATAACCTCCTTATGAAATACAAGTTCTTCATATTTATTTAAAATGACTTGCTTTTGTGTATAGCTAACATTGCTTGAGGAGAAAGTCAAAGACCTTGACAACAGCAGACTTTTGATTTGTCTTCAGAAGAATGACAATTTGGAATATACCTATTATCTGGGTAAATGTCCTTTGCAGAGCTTGAGCACCCAGGCTGTCATTGGCTTGTCTTTCTCTCTAGCCCCTATGAGTTGAGCCTGCATAACGTTTGAATAAATTTTAGTTTTGCAATTGAATTGTAGTTCCGACCATATGGACCTATTCAGACTTTTGTAACAATCCATTTCCAATTGATGGTCTGTTAATTCAGTTCAAGCTGCAAATCAAATCTAACTGTAAAGATGAAAAGAGCCCTAGAGAGAAATTATTTCCCAAAAGCCCCTCAGAACCATTCCTTAAAGAACCTCCTTATTTAAGGTCAACAAGTACATTTTCCCTGAATACACCCAGGGTCTTGATTTCTTCACAATACACTTTGTTTTTACCCAGCCCCATCAAAGTTCCTTTTTAAACTCAACAGCTGCCTCTGTTCTGAGGGGAAGTGCGTCAATTCTTCTGTGCTGCCTCTAGGTGGCAGTGCAGTCCAAGACAACGTTTTCCTCTGCTTCCTCCCTTCCCCCTTTCTGGGCTGGCAGCACAGGTTGGATTGGCATGCAGGGAAAATAATCATTAAAAATAAATGCAATCAAAAGAAGTAGGTTATTATAGTGGCACGTTGGCGCTGCTTCACTTAGAAGCCTGTCAGTCTCCCATTAGAAATTTCATTTGGGAGGAGTTTTCTACTGGGCTGTGAATATTTGCTAGAGGTCAAAGGGCCATTATCTAGGCCTCAACCTTATAGCCTATTATTCCTAAGAAATTTGATTTCAGATGGTCAGGGGGCTTTGAAGAGCATGTAAAGACAAACAGATTTGTTTTGCTTAAGACAATTCATAAGCGTTCGTAGCACGGACATGCACCGTGACCCAATGACATATTGGGGTTTCAGTGACCACAGGAAAGTGTGTGTCCGTAGTAGGATTTCAAGATTAAATTCTAGAGAACACTGTTGAGTAAGCAACAGTGTTTAATAAAACATCCCGGTCGGTTTAGCCACAGCCTACTCCCCTCCCACCATCCCCATACACATACTCTGAGGCCCCACGCTTCCCATATCACGTTTTTCTCCACTTTAAAATGAGTCCTTCACAAGCTCTAGCATCTGGGTGAGTCAGGGGTTCTGGGTGAGTCAGGGGTTCTGGGTTTAACAAGCAACCACCAAAATCCCAGCTGCATACCACTTCTAAAGGACATTTTTCACTCACCAGGCACATCTAATGAGACACAGGGCAAGCTAGGGTTATTAGGCAGTTTCAGGGACAGTGCAGGAGGGGACCTCTGAAGAATTTAGGGAGGCTTCAGAGATAAGGACAACCAAGGGAATGTAACCAATTCCACTGGGAAAAACAAACATCCCAGGACCACAGACAATATTGTTAACAATGGTCCTGGTTTTAGGGAGGCTGCAGAGATAAGGACAACCAAGGGAATGTATGCTGCCCCTGCAGCCTGGGATCTGTTCCTGGCTGGGAGACTAGGCCTGACAATTCCGGTATCACTAACTTGGATCCTAAGGGACCCGGCTTCGCTCTGTCACAGAAATTCTGCCGTCGCTGCAACAGCTGGAATACGTGCGCTTGGACCTGCTCCTCTATGCTTTGTTCTGGAACAGGTACACATCCCTTCTGCCAGGTTCTTGGCTCACCCTGAGCTCCATGGCCACACCTAAGAGCAAGGGAGCCGGGGATAATGGGTGAGCACCACAGCCTCCTTCATAAAGTCACTTTGGACTCTGCATTTTATGATTCTGTTGGTGGTGCTACCTTATTCACTTTTAAATGCCTTCAGCTGTCAACACTAAATGTATGTTAATTCCTCAAAACTAAATTATTCAGATAGTTTGATAAACATCCAGGTCCCCACCAGGCTTAGGCTACCCAATTTTTTTTTAACTGAGGAGATTTGTTCTCCATTTTAAGGCAAAATTAATTGCTTTTTCTCTGTCCTTTGGTGGCACTTTGTTCATGCTGATGGTTTTGTATTTGTCACAGCCTAATTTGTTGCTACTTTATTTCCTCTGGTAGAATTTAGTCTCCTTGATAATCATTTTTTTTCATCTTTGCTGGTGGATGCAAAGAATGACTGGATCAAAAAGTTATTTTATGGAATATGATGGCAAAAGTATTATTTTTGATATCTTTGTGCTCAAAATGCTAATTATATTGTTAACATCTACAATATACATAGATTCCTTGTCTTTTTCAATTCCTGTAATAATACCATAATGTATCTAGAGGAGGAAATTGCATTTTACAACCATCAGATAACTTTCCAAATTTATGAAGAAGAAAATGCAAGGGCAGATATTTGAATCCAGGCCCCTTTGATTGGATAGTCGTACTTCTGACATACTATACTATAGAACCTTATATTCTGGTTTGTATATTTTGATGACAAAAACAATTATAGGGGCCTCCCTGGTGGTGCAAGGGGTTAAGCACCGCACTATGAAGCAATTCACAGCCTCTGCAGCACAAGTTCGATCCCTGGCCAGCCAGGGAGCAACCCACGTGGCGCAGCAGACCTCTTCTGACTCTCCCGCTGCTCCCCTCAGCAGTGTACTTTGGTCAGTCTGCCTGTTCTGTTCCCCACTCTGTCTCTGGTGAGTCCTCTCACACACACCCCCCACCCCCGCATCTCTGGCCTGTACCCCAGCTCTTGTATGCATAAATAAATAAAATCTTTAAAAGAACAAAACAAAAACAAGAAATAAAAGAAAAACAATTATAATGGAAAGAAAAGTTCGTGATGGAAAATAGTTTAATTTGAAGTAAGCCCTGCCAGGAATGAGAATTCCTGGATTCTATTTCCTGTGCCAGTTTGACCACTTGGTACATGATACTGTGCAAAGCTATTCATTTGTCTCACCTCACTTTCTATATCTGTAAATTGAGAGTTAAGTTTGGAGCATTTGTTTTGAACTGATCTTCTGCAGTCCTAACCAGTTCCCATGCTGCCACTGTCGCTAGTCCATGAGACACATTTGGCCCATGTTGAAAAGCCAGGAATGAGATAATTGATAAGGCTTCCTGCTACATGTGTCGCCCACTTTTCAAAAGTTCACCCTTTTCTGAAAGACTTACTTTAGTACCTTTACAAACTAAATAAAATAAATTCAGAGAATATTTTTGCTTTTACAACAAAAAAAGGAACGTAAGAATAGCATTCAGCATTGTTTTTTTTGAAGATTTATTTATGCATACAAGAGCTGGGGTACAGGTCAGAGATGCAGGGGGTGAGAGGATTCACCAGAGACAGAGTGGGGAGCAGAACAGGCAGACAGACTGAAAAACACTGCTAGGGGAACAGCGGGCAAGACAGGAGAGGTCTGCTGCGCCATGTGGGTAACTCCCTGGCTGGTCTGGGATTGAACTCGAACTCGAGCTGCAGTGGCTGCAGATAGCTTCACAGTGCTGTGCTTAACCCCTTGTGACACCAGGAGGCCCAGCATTCAGCATTTGTTTTGCAGCAGCATTCCTAGAAGGTGTACCCCAAACAGCCTGAGGGGCACCATCAAGATCCTTACCCAGGATCTAGCTCATACAGGCTGTGCATCTATCATATCAATTCTGCTTTTACTATATTTCAGTGTTATTTTAGGTTTCCTGTGTTATTTGGTATGATTTGTAGGTCATTTTTTAGGTCTGGGAATGCTCAATTTTTTCATATAAATCAATGGAATTGCTTCATCACTTTATATCATTTCAGCTTATGAAAGATTTTCTAGGAATGCTCTACTTTGGGGAGTGGGGGAAAACTGTATCTGATTCTGTGAGTCTTAAAAGCTTTTGATTAAGCTGCTTCTTAATTTAAATGTCCACAAAATATGAAGTAATTGATCTGGTTATCATATCATTCACCGCCCATTCATTATCTCTTCTTCCAGCAATAGAGATAGAAGTTCCCAAGAAATTCTCCAATGCTCTATCCCTGTGCTTCAGGCAAATTTGGGAGGCATCAGTGCCTGAAATTTTTCTGGCCACAATTGCTTCAGTGAATGTCATGAGACAGATTAAAAGCCAGTAAATTACCATCAAATGTGTTCCCAAGAACTCGGGAACAGGGAGAGGCTGTCCTGCTGGACTTGAGTGAGAAAAACTAGAGCTGCCAAAGTCATCTTACCTTATGAGCATTGTAAAGCGCCCACCCAGAGAAAGTAGGCCTAACATATGAAGGCAGAGTAGCCAAGTCCTGTGCAAGTCTTTTGAATTTTACTTGTAAAAGTAATAGGACAGGCTTAGCCATATATGGTTAGACACATTTATTAATAATTGTGTGACTTTGCACTTGTCTGGCACGTGTGATTGGCCTATTTAAAACTGGTCAGCTGTGCTAGTTTAATTTCCTCCCAGATAAGGACCTTGACCTTGGGATCTGGACTCAGCATTGGAAAATGAGCCTGAAAGATAAATGAATAAAAATTAAAGTCTTAAATAAAGAATAAAATAAAAGGGGAATGAAGAAAAGAGATAGGAAATGGGAGGGAAATCCTAGGACCACACTAGAGATTCTAGGCCACAGTCAAGGGTTAAGAATGGAGTCTGCAGAGAATGCCTGGGCTGTTAGCATCTGGTTATGGTCTGGCCCCTGAAGGGGACGAGAAAGGGAGTGTGAGGTGTACCTAGCCAGGAGACCATAGAGGAAGGTTGTGCTGTTCTCTTGGCCTTAAAAAGGCAAAAACCCAGTTTGCAGACTGAGATTTGTTTTGATTAGGAAATTGCTGCTTGCAGTCAGTGTGTGTGTGTGTGTGTGAGAGAGAGAGAGAGAGAGAGAGAGAGAGACGGGGGAGCGAGGTTATTTTCTGACAGAGCATCATCTCTAATAGTCTCCTGAGACTGCATGGCTATTATGGATGTCACAGATGAACTCTTAGGATGGGCGACTTCACTTTGACCTGAGGCAAAGCTATTTAAATTTTATTAGGGAAGCAGGCCAACCACCCTATTAGACCTTTGGGTGATTAAAAGAAAATCATCCTATAAAACATTCCATTATATACATCTGGTAACTGACCATGGCTTCTAGATGAATTTAACATATCTAATGGGCAGATAGCATAACAGTGCCAATTGATCGGATGCAGACTAAATGCACTTGATTTTATCACGAGATCTGTGTTTTTCCCCACTATGAGCAGTCCCTTCTCTTTCCCCCATCCCTAAAAACATGGTTGCTTCAGCATATTCTGAAATCCATGTTCCCATGATTGTTTTTGTCTTGCTTCAGTGATTTCAGAGCATTTATCCATGTAATAGCATGGTCTTCCGCTCCACTGCTTACATAGCCCTCATGCCTCAATGAATGTGCTTGATGGGATGCAGACAAAATGCTGCTTAGTATATTTTATATATCTAAATGAATATTTATAGCAAACAAAGGAGGCAGACATTTTAAAAAGATATCATTTTGAGGCAAATGGATAATTAAGATTTTATCATACATAATAACATATTCTCATATACTCTGCATGTACCCCTCGTTTGCCTTACCTGACAGGGTATTGTGCCATATTTGACTAAATGATGGATTCTGATATGTTCATTAATTAATAAGCCCAAACACATCTTAAAATATGATTACAAGCTCCCATATTGGGTCAATTATTCTGCAATAGTCATTTATGTGTACAAAGATATTACCTGTATAAGGATGTTCTGAACAGGAAATATTTGATTAGAGAAAATTAGACAAAAATTTATTAAAAAGATGCCCATGTTATGGTGTAGACTCTAATAAGTGCTAAGAAAGATGAGATACTTAAGTACTTGGTGATCAGGAAGGATTTCTGAAAACAAATTTCATAAGTATATGTAGTATAACCCCATATTTAATAAAATATTAATGGTTAAAGATGATACATGCTTGTATCCTCATAAAACCATAAAGGAAACTGCACCTAATCATTTTCACGAGAGAAAAGAGAATACTATCTCTTTCTAAAGACACTTCCATGTAATTTTCTTGTAGTATTTATTCTAATGAGAAAAAGAAAGCGAGTGTTTTCATTCCAAAAAGTCCCAACTTAGTAGAAATAATTCTGGCCTTCTATTGGGTGTCTGGTCACCAAAAACCAGGCTAAAAAGTAAAATGAGGCAATTTCTATCAATGTTTATGGAAGAATGGAATCAGCCCCTCATTGTGTTAGAAATTCTTCATTATCTGGTGGCAGTGAATCTAACTCATTATTTTGAAGATGGAGAATAGAAAAGATTGGTCCTTTCTGAGTTCATGCAGTGTGTGTAGGGTGAGATGGCCAAAGACATGAGGTTCCCAAATTCCTGAGCCTCCATTCAACCTTTTCATGAGACCCTTCTGTCCAGGTTACGTGTTAAGAGTACCCAAGCTTGAAGTATGGCTGCCATTACATTTGAAAGCTAGTAATACTTTTTTAGCTCATTGCCTTAAGAATCCTGAGACAGGGCCTCGCCTGGTGGTGCAGCAGTTGAGTGCTTGGCTGTGAAGCTGCCCGCAGCCTCTGCAGATCCGGTTTGATCCCCAGCCACAGGCGAGGGCCCCACATGGTGCGCAGACCTCTCCTGCTGAGCCTGCTACTCCCTTCAGCAGTGTATTTCGTCACTCTGCCTGTTCTGTTCCCTGCTCTGGCTCTGGTGAGTTCTCTCACCCTCCTGCGCTTCTGACTGTACCCAGTGCTTGTATAAATAAATAAATAAATCTTTAAAAAAAAAAAAAAAATAATCCTGAGACACTGATGTCTTCATTGATTGCTTTGTTACTGTGCTGTACAATCTGGTTTGACTGTGGTAAATAAATTCACCATGACTCTTCCTTACAGCCCTCCCAGGCACTGAGATCTTATTATGGCACCTTCGTTTTCCATATGAAGTAAGATGCACCCAGGGGTAAGTGATGTCATCCGGGTCTCATATAGGGTCAGTGGCACAGTTAACAGTCAAGCTGGGTTGGCAGATTTTCTCTCAGATCCATTCTCTCCTTCTGCATTAAACCCAAGCTCTGAAGACCTGGGATACTTACTGTCAACTTGCAGATTCTGGTATTTTGTCATCTATCCCAAAGATTCAGTTTTTATAATTAAAAAAAAGAGAGAGCTAAAATTATACAGTTAGAGAAATAAACATATAACAGGATATTAACAGGATGATTAACCCCTCACCCCTGAACCTAGATTTGCATATCTGTGAGGCATGTAGTACTTATAAAATGGCTGTTATAAACTCTCTCTTTCCATTCTCTGAGAAAGATACAGAAATATTCTTTTCTTCTCTTTTGTTTTTATAAAAATGTGCCAAGGCCCAAAGAAAGGTTTTAGATTAGCTGATCTCAGATGTATATAATGTAGCAACAAATTTGTGCATAAGAATAGTTCAATTGTGTTTTATTTTGAAATTTAAATTATATCCTCTATTAA
This sequence comes from Talpa occidentalis, assembly GCF_014898055.3. Taxonomy (NCBI): domain Eukaryota; kingdom Metazoa; phylum Chordata; class Mammalia; order Eulipotyphla; family Talpidae; genus Talpa; species Talpa occidentalis. The sequence goes on along the minus strand of NW_023605083.1, from coordinate 49,207,351 downwards.
TTAAATGGGAAAGAATCAGATAAGGTGAATCACATTATTTAAACTCTCCTGAGATACTCACACCCTTGGTAAACCTATGGGGCTCTCAATTCATCAAGGGCACTTGTGTGAAGTCATAGTAGGGTGCCTTTTTTCTGCTTTAGGTCCTAGGGGGACACTGTAAAAATGGCTTTAATAGTAGACATTTTTATGAAACACACACTCACATTTAAAAGTATCCTTCATTGGTGCAATGAACTGAAACTCCCAACTCCTCTTCCAAGTCCTCTCTTGGTAAGAGAGAGGGGGAGTGAACTTTGCATCAGCCAGAATCTTAGACTCCTTGACAGGTTCTGTCAAGTGAAAACTGACCTAGAAGAACAGCAAGTTCACTTTTAGGATCGTATGGGGATCCTTACTGGGGGTAGTTACTGAGCATTAATTGAATTGAGCTTTTAAGAGCAGTTCTTTGAGTTGCTTCTTCGAAAGGTCAGGTCTCAGCTACCCAGGCAAGCAGCTTCATGTGCCTTGGGTTTCTCAAGAGTCTCCCTCTCCCCCAGCAGTGATAGTGAAGGAGAGAGGTGAAGAATGTTAAATCGCATCTTTCCCCTTAGGAAAATCTACTTCTTCTGGACTGAACATACAGACCCTTCATTGGCACCAGTGAGGCCAAAGCTAATCCTGGAGGCTGGTCTGAACCTGTCATTTGAGTGTAAGTTGCTGGTTAGTTCTGTGTGTTTTGAGGGAGGACAGGGGACACCTGTGAGGAAGCCTGAAAGAGCACATTGTGGGAAGAGGAGGGCAAAGATTGGAAGGAGAGGGGAAAGTTAGATATAGGAAGAACTTTCAGGGACTGTATGACAAAGACCTTTTGATAGGGGCTGGAATGGAGAAGAGTTCTAGACAGATTACCATCGACCAAAACAGAAAGTGTATCATTAAGTACACTTGAAGCGTATATGACTAGGTGTGTGCAACTCCTTTAAGTATTAGTGGTTTGTATGACTATGGCTTTTTGTGACTGAAAAGAGGATTGACTGTGAGGTAATGATCCAGAGAGGTAAACTGAGGCAGATGGTAAAACTTACTGAATGTTTCTTCTTAAAAACCAATTCTAAAAAGAGCTGGAACTGTTTAGTGGCTCCTTTGCTTTTTGCCTAGTATTTCTTACCACATTATTAATAAAAATACATGATCAAATCATAAACACCAATAGAGTGGTGGACATTTAGGTAGACTAATACTGTTTACATAGCATTATATATATTTTTTGTGCTAATTACACCTGCACTTCTTGGAGGGAGGTAGTTTAGGTGTTATCCATTTTCTAAAATAGATATTTTACAAAATATCCAGTGTTAAAATGGAGATCCAGAAGGGCCTGGGCATTTCCAAACTATGGGGAAATTTAGTGGTAAAGCTCAGAGAGGGAACAAGACTCTTCAGCCTCTGGCCATGCCATTCTTCATGAACAAAGCTGTCCAATGTTAACTTTAGCCAGAGGTCCTTTTCCTGGCAAATATTTCTCTCCTCCACTACTTTCACAAACATGGAAAGAAAATATAGGTCAGTTAGTGACAGGGTCACTTGGTACTAACAAGGAGAGACTGGATTAATTTCCTACACTGCCATCGTTCTCAGTAGGATGTATTTCTTCTCTCTCCTTGTCACTCGCATCCTCCCACCACCCCAGCTGCACGGGTCAACCCTCCGCAGTTTATGGAGAACTATTGAGCCCAGCTTAATAGGGTATCTTGTAAAAGGTCTAGATTTATTTTATCCTTCACAGAAGAAATAATGACAGAAAAAGGAGTATTTCTTTCATTTAGACTATAGCTTGTCACATCTAGCTCAAGAAGCACTAGCTGAAATTATTTATTATATCTTATCTAGATCCTAAAAAAGGGCATCACTTTGAAACATCATTGAATTTTATCTGTTCTTGGTGGAGGATGGTCGTTAATTTCTACAGTTGTCAGGACTAGCAATCAAGCTGCTTTATGTTTGAGTGTGCACTCCATGGAGTGAATTCTATTTGGGTTTCATAAGTGTGTAGGATGTAGAAATATGTAACAACAGATTATTTGCTCTTCTATTTACTTTTTCCTCAGGAAAATTTGTTATTTTAAAAAGGAAAACTGAAGTACAATCTGTATCATTCCATTTTGACTGCGACCTCCCCTTGCACAATGATTCAGTGTTGAATGATAAAAATCCTCTTCCCCCATAAATGCATAAACCTTTCAAACTCAGAGTTTCTAGCAGACAGCTCACAAAGATTTAACTTTATTGCATGTGATGCTATAATTAAGGAAATGTGGACTTTGGAGGTAATCATTAGTTCTTCCGTATGAACATCTAGCCTGGGATTTTGCCGCCTACTATGTTTCTTTCTTAATGACAATGTTGGGAGGCGTCCATGTAATTGCAATTGCCCCCTTTGACGAATTGATGTGTTAAGTGATCATGTAATCTCATGATGAGTTAGTAATGGAGAGATGAACAGAATTTATATACTGGCACAAAGTGGCAATAAATATACAATCATATAGTAAATTTCTGTACCAATTTTGTGCTATGGAATGAAAGTAATTAGGTGTTGCCCACTACTGCATAAATTTAGAAAGACTGTTTAGACTATTTTAGGTAGATCTTAAATCAGTTGCAATCACACTCCATAGATTTAGCCACTTAAGGTGAAGACTATATGTTTGCATATACTATATGCCTGATGTGGGGGCAGGGAGCTTATTGTTCAACTATGAACAGTGTTGCACTTTGAGCATCCCCAAAACTTGGTCACAGTTCTCTGGGTCTGGTGCAGTTCAGGTGAGGTTAGGCTCTGGCTTTGAGGCTCCAGAAGGTGGTTCGGCTTGGATTTGGAAAGTGCCACAAGTTCTCAATTTCTCCAAACCAGTAGCAATTCAGAAGCTTCATATGGTAAATGGCAGGAATGTAAGGGAGCCAGTGGAAACAAGCTGGCGTTCTCAGTCCTTGATTCCTATGTTGTCTTTCCCACCCTCAGCCACTGGCAAGTTGAAGGGTTGAGCTCAACATGAATCAAGAGGGCAGCTACTCTAAGTCATAGGGCACTGGGCATGGGATTATGTTGTGTATAATACCTGCAAAGAGTGGTTAAAGCTACTATAGGCCAATTTTGTTTCTACAAACTCCCCAGTGGGTTCTTATGGCGCCCATCTTTAAGAAATACTGAATATATTTTATTTTTTGTAATCTCCTTACCCATAGATTCTCAAATCAGTAATAAACCTTTAATACTGAATCACTTCAAATGAAGATAACAAATGTGCCATGAGGGATGTATTTGCTTTCTGCAGGGTCTTGTTGATTTCTTGGGAATTTGTTCATGAATACATAAAATTAAGGTAAAAGAAATGTTTAGATTTTGCCTCATTTAGTTACCGAACACCTTTTAGAAGATATGTAGGCTTGTGTTATAGAAGAGTCTGTGTCATCACTAAGATCTCTCTGTCTTGGAATGGAGAGAGAGCTGCCTCCTTTTCAGCAGCACGTCAACCCCTTCCCCTGGATGTCCAGTTAGCTAACATGGGGGAAAAGGCTACTCTGGCGGTCCAGGTGAAGTCTGAGCTGCTCCCAACTTTAATTTTGTAAAATAAGGAGTTGGGTCCAGTTCTGTAGGAAAGAACTCAAGTATGGGATACATTTAATAGCAAATTCAAATATGAGAATATGCACTATCTTTGCCTGAAGGGACACTTGGACATTTATATTCTTCAGCATTTTTTTTCATATATTCTAAAGGAAAGGAGGGAAATGGGTCAAAACAACTTCTTGGTCCTTCCTGCCTAGTTACGCATATGACCCTTCTGACACTACCCTACTCCTTGCTCTACAATATTCCAGTTCCATCTATTTTATTTTTATGTTGTCTGGAATGAGTGTTTCCATGAAGCAGACTGCTTGAAAGAGGAACTGTCCACTAAACCTTGAAAACATCACATTAAGTCTATATCTGAGTTTCCATTCTGATATTCTTTAACATTTAAGCTCTTAGAAGAGATCTTTAATCCTCCTTATTATAAGGCCCTGAATTACATATGCAAATTTACAAGTGTCTTTGCAATGATATTTACTCAAATACCTGGATGTGGACATGGAAAAATGAAGGCGAAAAGACGGTTCCATCCTCTGTTCAGTCCACGAGGACACTAACTCAGGAAAGACAGGGCATCTATGTTTCTGCATGGATGTAGCCCAGAATTGAACAGAGGACATGCTAGGCTATTCTGCCATCTTCAGGGGGTGAATCATTCTCTCAGGTTTCCTGGAGGATTAAGTGCTAGAAAAGATGGCTTCTCAGGGAGGGCACACAGCAGGGTCAGCATTCCAGAGCTATCCTCACATAGCCTCACCCACCCCGACATGTGGCTGACAAAAAGGAAGAGCAAATGAAACATGTTTTTGGAGCCCATGCACGGCATCTCTGAGGACACCCAAATAGTACTAGGGCAGACTTAGCATGTGTATACATAAGGAAACTGCTATAGAGAGTTGACCAGCAATAAGACATTTGACCAGCACATTTTTGCTTACTAAAATTTTTAGAATTTTATCCTTCCAGAGGCAAAATTTAAGGCAATTCAGCTCACTCAAAAATTGACAGATGTATTTGGCCAAATAGGTATGTTAAATACCAACTGTTGAGTTTCTTGGCTTTGTCCAAATAGTTCTTTGAGAAATGTATAGTCAGAGGAGAGTCATCAGTCCCAGGAATGCAACTCCCTACCTGTCCTCTGCCTACCACCCTTGGTTTTCTTTGTTCCGATAATCCTGAGTTATCACCATTTCATATTCTTGCTCACCTCACTGGCACAGTCTTTTTGGAGACGACATGTCTGGTTCTTAGCTCATTCTTGGATATATCATTAAAATAACTTATCAGACCTCAGAAATAGGGAGATTTGTTTCTGGTCAGAGCTGAGCATTTTGCATGGAGCTTCTTTCTTTAGTAAGCATTGTTCAGAACCCAATACTTTGAGTGTGGAAATCTGAGGCATTGCCTTAGATTTCAGGAAATCTGGAAGTTTCTTGGTTTAGAAGACCTAAGTCAGCCACAACCTTTTTGAAACTGGGGCCCTGCAGTATGGACTGCAGAGCAAGACTGTCATTTTCCCAATTCCCCTAAGCAGCAAGAGCCAATTGAAAAACATGGCGATTTCCCCCACTCATGCCAAAAGTTACTGCCTATGGGCAGTCCCTCCTTCAGGCTCCAGACGGGTAAATATGGTCCAATCAGGCAGGTATCCACAAGAGTGGGGGGCCCTGAAAGAGGATATAAGACAGGGCAGGGGCCCTCTTGGGGCTCCCAGATGCCTAGACTCTCAGAATCCTCACACTCTGTTGCTGCTCTGAAGATGCAGCATCTAGCAGCTGGCCTCCAAAGTGAGAAGCTGAAGAGTTTTGCAGTGACCAGGCAGTTTCACCTGCCTCTGGCCCTGTTGCGACCACTGCCTGAAAGGAGCTCCAAAAGCCCCAAGCCTGGTGCCTCAGAGATCTTTATCTGAGTATCCAGCACTGCCTTCTGGTGCTGCTGCCTCCCTTGCTGTCTGGGCCATGCAATGAGTAGGATCCTGACCCCACTGCTTGCTGGCATGCTACAGCTCCAGCCCTCCTTGGCAGGAAGCTGCCATCTTGGAAGAGTGACCTTTGGTTTGGGACTTCTGGACTCTGTCGACACTAGAGTAAGATAGATGGCCACTTGTGGCCTTAGAAACTCTCTGTCTCCCCTGTTTGTTAAATAACCCCCAGGTAGTCAGTGGTAGTGTTATTCCCTGAGCCTGAGTGGTCTTATAATTGTGCACATGGGTTAGAACCCACTGACAGTGACGTGTCTTCTATTGGGCACTGTCCTTGGATGGCTATAGCACCCTATAGCCTTGTTTCACTCAAAACAGCTCGATAAGGATATATTTAGTACAGTTCCATATTAGAAATGTCCTAGCATTTATAGAATGAGGTACTTTTGAGTATTTTTACTCCCATAGACATCATGAATGTCATATTTCAAGTGCATTTCAATTTCTGTTGTATACTTCTATGACATAAATTTTGTAACTTGCCCACGAATTAGACTGAGTTTGAAAACTCTTCAAATCATGCAAAAGGGATGAGCCTGTTGCCTACAGTTTTTAGCAACAGCCACAGGAAATGAACTTTTTATGTAACATTGCTGCTAAAAGAGTTATCCTAGAGCCATAAAACATTTTCAAGGTTTTCCTAATTTCACCTCAATGATTGCGATTTGAACTCCCGTGATCTGCTTAATACCAACAAGGTTATTCTGAGGGCTTTGTGCTTTCAAACATGAGCAGCATTTCATTACCCCAGATTTCAACAGAACTTCTGAAATGCTGTGAGTTTGCCTGCTGTTCCCAAGCTCAGGGAAGTATAGCCTGGTCCAGCAGGTCAGAGGACCTTACCTTTGAATATGGCGCATATGAATGTGAAATGCTAAGTCTTTATAGCCAGCACATTTGAAATGGCCTTTCAATTCTTAATTAGTGGATGCTTTCTCTACCACTGACTACCTGGGACTGACATGAAGGAGAATTTGCCTAGTTCGCAGGGGGGCCTGTGAGAGCCATTATCAATCACAGTATGTTAGAAATAAAAGATTGAGGAAATGATGATTAAAGCCCCAGCGGCTGCCTTCACAAATGAACTTGAGGAAAAAAAGCAGGTTAGTGTAAATGTGGCAAGTCTTCACATCAGAGCTTGATGAAATTAAGGGCAATGGCAGGTAATATAAACCATTGTTGAATCTTTTTATTAAAACTGGGCTAAAACAAGGAGTAGGCATTTGTCAGGTGCAGTAATTACTTTGATACTTTGCCGACGAAAGCTCTCTTGGGCAAAGTCTTCCTCTCATCTATTTTCCATTTCTTCCTAGTTGTATTCTCAACTGCTAGAAAAGAATAAATACGAACTAAGGAGAAAGCAGCTTCCAGGTCTGTCTATTTATGGATTAAATATTTTAAGAGTATCAGTGGAGGTGCTTTTGCTCTTTCTCTCAGTTGCCCTGAAGTACTACCTTGAGGAAATTTCTAGATTATTTGGTCATATGTGTCCTTAGGAGAACACAGAAACATACATGTCTGTGACCACAGAAATGGGAAGGAAAACCCAAATCTGATGAGAGAAAACAGGGCATTTGGACATACTGCAACCCAGCTACTGTAGCTGAGGCAAGACATGGAAGATACTAGGGCATTCATAGTGGGATAAAGAAACCGGGAGGAAGAATTGACAGGGCTGTGAAGTCTGTGCTACTTAGAGTGTGCTCTAAGCTGTTAGAAATGCAGAATCTCAGTCACCACCACAAGATACTGAGCTGGAATCTTTATTTAAATGAGATTTGCAGGTGATTCTGTCAGTGTGTGTTTGAGGGGTACCCAGGGTCCCCCCAAATTTATTTCTAGGTTCTCCCATACCTTACTATGATAACATGAACATTCGATAGGATTTTATGTAGCTGTAAATGAACTTAAATGTATTTTCATATAGCCAGAAATGAACACTCTGGAAATAGAAAATCCATTACTTATCTTTGCTTCCAGAAATCTCATCCATTTTCTTGGATCCTTTTTATACTTACTCACTTTTAAGGCCAAGTCCACATCAATAGTTCCTGGATAAATAGTAACAATCAAAGTAGTATGACTGACTTTCATTTCTTAAAAACTTGAATCGAAATTAATTTGCCACTCTATTATGCCTCTTGCCCCATATGACAGGAATAATAGAATACAATTAAGATATGATGCAATTGTGAAATTTGGGATGAGTTTATTCTTAATAAACGGAGACATTCTTAAAAAACCTTAGTGAGAGAATTTTCCCCAAATTTGCATTGGCTTTTATGTGCATTTTGAAGAATTTCCTTCTCTTCTTCCTCTTCCCTGTTTCTTGTTTCTTGAATGGCACTTGTGCAAGGATTTGTCATCAAAAACAGAAGTTGTCTAGATGATGGCAGTAATCTCCAGAAGCAATGCATTTTAATGGTTCTCCTAGGGGAAGCATAACAAATGTTTTAAAATAAAGAAGTTTGACTGGGTTATGGACTGGACATCAGAAAACTTTCTTTTTAATGTGATTCTATTCTGGCACTATAGTTTTATTTTAAAACAAGTCATTTCTCTAAGTCTCAGTGTCCAATCTGGAAATCTAGACTAAAATATAAAATCACCTGAGGCCAAATTAGTGATTACCAGATGGAAGAGGTTAGAGGGGTGGGAAAACTGGGTGAAAGGGTAGATATGGTGAAGGATAGATTTGGACTTTCAGTGGTAAGCTTAATGTAGTACATACAGATATTGATTTATAATAATGCACAACTGAAATTTATATGCTATTGAACAATGTTACTTCAATAATTTTTTTAAAAGATTTATTTATTTATATAAGAACTGGGGTACAGGCCAGAGACGAGGGAGGGTGAGAGAATTCAGAGACCAAACAGGGAGCAGAACTCAATAAAAATTTTAATAAAATAAAATACCACATATTGAAGCAAATTTAAATTTTAGTGTCTGTGATGAGAACAGAAAGTAAAAGAATAATTCGAGTACAAGAATAATTCTAACCAATTAGTTCAATTTCATCTGGCTCATCAGACTTGGGGGTCAGGGACCAAAGGATAGAATGGATAGAACGCAAATCTCTTTCTGATGTATTATCCCAGTTTCCAGAAGTTCCCATTATGCCACATCACCTTTATAAAAGACCACCATTGGTAGCTGTTTTCATTAACTGAAAGAAATCTGATTTATGCTTTTCTGACAAAGGTGAAATGCAAAATTAGCATTTGGCACTGGATATGCAGCAGCCATAACATAGGGGTGGATGCCCCCAGCAACCGAGAAGCTCCGCCAAGCTCCTTTCCAGGGAAGTAGTTTATACGGGCTGTGAGGTATATTGTTCCTGCCTTTACTACAGGGGAGTAATTATACTATGTTACATGGTATGATTTGGTAGGTCATTTTTGGGGTGTGGGGATGCCTAAAATGCTTCTGTATAGATAAATGGTAATTTCTCCTATATTTTTTTGCCACTTTGGCTTATGGGGGACGCCCTAGAAGCCCTCTACCCTTGGGTAGCTGGTGGAACATGTATAATGGTTTCCTGGGGTAAATAGTTCTTCCACTGAAAATGATTTCTTTTCCTGGTTTTCCGTCAGTCTGGAGCTATGTTGGTCATTTTCATTGTCATGTGGATTTTGAGTTTCAAAAGTGATTTTCTTGTTTCTGCTTTCTCTTTCTCTTTGAAGAGGTTGATAATTTAGACAAAATCAGGAAAAAGAGGCCTTTGGGATGCTAATGCCTTACATGCATAGTCACTTGGCCCATGTGGCCTGGGTTTGGCAAGAAGGGTATGGCATAGATGCAGTGGAGGTCCTGAGCCAGCAGGGATTACTGTAATTGAAGGCAGCCCCTTACTGCCTTCCAGCCCATCCACACTTCTTGCTTTTTTTCCTGTTTTTTCCTGGCTTCCATAAATAATCTGCAACGTGGACAATTGGCAGCCAGAAAATCAATTGGCCCTTGTATTTTCCCTGATTAATTTCTCATTGTCAAGTGTTCACCAGGCATTTGTAGGGAATAAACTAACTCTTCTACCTGTTACAGTGCTTTGATAGAGGATAAAACAAAGATTTGGGGTAGAAAAAACAGGCAAAATTCTATAACTGAGAACATTCTTTGTGTACCTTAGAGGATAATGTGTAAGCCAAATAACACATTGTTAATACAAATAATCATTATTTAAAATTAGATATATTTTCTTTTTGATCTTTACTTTTTGTTACATTTCAGTATTATAAAAACAAACTATTTTTTATAGGGATAACAGAAGGGAAAGGAACACATGAACAAAACATCAAGTACTCAAACATTTCTAAGGCTTTGAAACATGTACATGAGGAACACAGCAGGCACTTACTAAGTGTTCAAGAAATATTTAATATAAATTGAATTTTCCAAAACCATTCTTATTTACATTTCTGCCTACTAGCACTTTAGGAGATAACTTGCCTTACACTTGCCAATGCTGTTTAATTCTTTTCCCTTTTTAAATTTAAAAGTAATGTTTTACTACATACCTATGAAAACAGTTAAAATAGAAAATACTAAAAATTACCAAATGCAGGTGAATAGTAAAGCAAATGGAACTCAGCTATGCTGGTGAGAATTCAAAATTATGTAACAACTCTGGAAAACAGTGTGACAGTTTTGACTGAAATTATAGAGACATTGGCCTTAAGAACTTAGCAAGTATTTACCTAAGAGAAATGAAAATTTATATTCACACATGTTTCATAATCACCTAAAGCCAGAAACAACCCAAATGTCCTTCAATGGGCAAATAAATGAATAAATGGCTACATTCCTATAATGGAATACTACTCCCTAACAGAAAAGATCAAATTATTGATGCATACATTTGCTTGGATATATCTCAAAGGTATTACGATAAGTGAAAGAATCCAATCTCAAAAGACTATATACTATATGATATGCTTAAGAAGTCAAAATTATATTGATGGAGAATAGATTAGTCACTGTCAGGAGCTTGGGGTTGGAAGAGTGATTGGGGTTGGAGATTACTTTTATTTTGGGGGGGGTAATAGAATTGTTATTTATCTGGATCGTGTTGGTGGTTATGTGAATTCATACATGACTGTAATTCCTAAAGCTACATTAAAAAAGCCAATTTAATGGATGATAATTTAAAAAAATTTAAAAACAATACATTCTTATTGAAGACAATTAAAAATAGAATTTAAAGTAAAATTAAAACTCTTTACCCCTCAGCTCCCTAGCTCATACTGGGTTATCCTTTCAGAGCTCTCTATGATATGGACAATTTCTGGTAATCCTATCAACCCAGAGTCAAGTGACCCCCATTTTTAAATAGTATTTTTTTTCAATACATCTTATTTTGAGGTTAGGTTGGTTTACAATGCTGTAGTTGATTTAGGGGTGTAGATTAATGCACTCTCTGCATAGTACATTGGGGGGTCCTTCCCTAGATGCTTCTGTTCATCTCCCCTTTCTTATAGCCTTAATTCTATAGTCAGATTTCAAGGACTTGTTTGATTTAGTTTACCCATTCCTTGTTGAGTTTTTTTATATTCCACATATGAGGAAAATATAGCCAGGATTTTGTCTTTCTCATTCTGACTTGCTTTGCTTAGCATAATCACCTCCAGTTCAATCCATGTTATAGCAAATGTTACCAAATGTTTCAGCTTTCTATCTTCTTTTTTAACTGGGTAGCATTCCACTGTATATATACATCATATCTTAATTCACTCATCTGAAATTGGGCACATAGGGTGTTTCTATAACTTGCTTTCATTGGAACATTATTGTACATTTATAATATAGCATTTATAATACTGCTCCAATGGACAATAGAGTGCATACATTCTTTCAAATTAGTGTTTTGTATTCTTTGCATAGATACGTAGAAATGGAATTGCTGGTTCACATGGTAGATCTATTTCTAATATTTTGAAAAATCTCCATATGGGAAACAAACCCTATGTTTGAACCAGCCTCTACTCCTACATTACATTGTACTAAGGTGTCTTTATCACCATATCCTCACCCATACTTATTGTTTCTAGTCTTTTTGATATGGTCCATTCTCAAACATGTGAGGTGGTATCTCATTGTGGCTTTGATTTGCATTTCCCTGCTGGTAAATGATGCTGCACACTTTTTTCTGTGCCTGTTGGTCATTTGTATGTCTTCTTTGTAGAAGTGTCTATTGAAATAATCTGCCCATTTTTTTGATGCTGACTTTTATTTGATATTATGCTGATTATCTGATATTTGATAATTAACATCTTTTTATATTAGTATCTAAAGATCTTCCTCTCCTATATATTTCAAAGACTAAGAATAGTCTATCATATGTTTGAATTTTAGTACATTTAAAATGAAATATTAAAATTAATATTAAATTAAATTGAAATTAAATTTATTAAAATTAAATTTAATATTAAAATTAAAATGAAATATTTTTATTTAATTCTAAAACTTAATGCTATAAATCCTACTTAAACATAATATATAATATGTACTCAATAAAGTTTTATTGATGAAGATACCCTTTTTAATTTAACATGGTTTATAATTTTTGAAATTTTCTTTACCAATCTGATCTCGATGTGCTTGCAATCTTGCAATCTTTCAGTATTATTATAACTTTACATTGCATTGCTGGTGCTTTCCCTTCTTCACATCCTTCTCTTCTTCCTTTGAAAAAGTCTTTCCCACAAATTCTGTAGGTTTTGGGGATTCAATAGAAGTAATGTGAGTGCTCACTCTGGCCAATATCTTAAATTAGAAGTTGTTACTCTCCTAAGATCCTTTCCTAAATCCACCCTTTGAACTAGGGGAAGTCGTGGGGGTGCATTTGGGGACCATAACTGTACTCAAAATGGGGGGAAATGTGATTGTGAGTTCAGCTTTGCCATCAATTGGTTGGGTAAAAAGGTGAATCCACCATATATTCTCTGATTCTCAGTGTCTTCAGATGTAAAAACAATACAGTTGGACTCGATGAACTCTTACATTTATATTACCTACATTTACAAATGAAGAAACCAGGACTCACAGAAATGAAAGACTTTGCCAGTGGTCATCTAGTAAGTCACATTGTAGAACTGAGTCATGAACACGTCTCCAACTTTCAAATCTCCTTTCAATCACCAAGCAGACATGAACCATTCTGCTCAGTAACGTAGACTGAAGGGGTTGCCTTCTCAATGGGCACATTCCTACCCAGTGTGGACATGGGCATAAGAACTGTCCTATAGGAAGCTGTCCCTGGAGGTCTTTATCTCTTGGTCCACACACCCCTGCACCCCCATCCACAAAGCTGTGTTGTAGACCATTATCTGCTCTTTCCTCTCCCTGGGCAGAAGTGGGGGTGGAGCTCTGGTTTGCGCCCAGTTGAGAAGAGAAGCCGCCCTGTACAGATGGCTGTGCGGCTGGCTGCACAGTGGTTGGGCCTCTCAGTGCCGGCGAGCAGGGCTGTGCTCATTCCGAAGTCGCTTTGACAACATTCCTCTCCTGGCAGCCATGTACTCTCTCCTCCAGTCTTGTGCAAGCAAATGGCTTTGCAGCAGCTTCCCTCAGTCACTGTAGGCGAGGATGCAAGCAGCAGGCCTGCGCATTGGCGAGCCTTTCATTTATTTGAATCCTTCCACAAAGCCTGCTCCAGATTTCATAGTTTACTTTCTTTGGCTTTCCCTTTGGTGTGTATGAACATAGTTTATTCTTTTTAGTTAACGTAAGGATTATTTTAAAAACATCTTAACTTCTCCTAACACACAAGTAAACAAACAGAAAATCAAGTCAACAAACACATTTGACCTATTAATACCTTAAAAATGCTCTTTATGTAATATGTAATACCAGCTTCTAATTAGGAGACATTTTGCTCCTTTTTCATGTGGTTTGAGAATCAAGAATTTGTCCATGATCACATGCCTTTAACTTCTTTTTGATACAAACTTCTGGGATTCTGATTTGTAACTTCGTTCTTTCAGGCCTAGCTTTTCCTGTCTCCTCCACCACTTGTGTTGATTCCCTGTGTGTTGGGTAATTATACAATCTAGTCAATCTGTTTGTTACCACAGATCAGTCATCCTCAGCTCTGGGTGCACAGTGGTATCATTTGGGGATTTAATTTGCCTTTTTTGGTACTAGGTCTGTATATAGGTACAGATATCTCAAGTGATCCATGAGTAAAAGGGAATGAAAAATGGAAGTGTTTGTAAATGGGATCAATTTCTTCCTTTATCTAGCTAACCTATCCTTTTCCTCTTTCAATGATTTTCAGGTAGGGACTAGGGGTTTCCAAGCAGGTGGTTGACTTTCGAGTGTTTGATCTGACAGTGCATTTATCACTCTGCATGGGATATGGTGACCCGCCGTATGGATTTAGAGGCACTTCTTAATGGCTACAGGATGAACATGAGAAACAGCAAGATTTTTTTGCTCTTTTCTCTTTATCACTCTTTCATTCATAGTTTTATAAATAACAAGAATTATGTAGGATTTTTAGATTTCTTAATAAAATGAGAAGGGGAAAGGGAAGCTCTAGGTTGCATAAATATACGTAGAAAGGTTTATCCCAATCATTGTACATTTCAGAATATATGGCATCACTATTTAGAATATTTGTGAATCTACTTCTTTTGAATACATTTAGGGATATACTGGCTATAAAGACACAAAGCATTTTGCACAGGTTGCGTGTTTAAGCTCATGGGAAGAGAGTCATAAAGCATATCTTCCATGTCCACCTTCTGTTGAGTATTGAGAAAACTCCTTTCTCTTCACCTAAGCACCTGTGTTGAATTTGGTAGCTGTGGTGTTTGGATTGCTTCAGCAGTAATTAATCTCCAGGCTAATTATGAGCTCTGTTGTCATTTTGCTAGATGTAATTAAACTGCATAGCTGGAGAAAGTTTGGAAACTACGGTTTCCAAGAAAACTCTTCCCTGTAACTTGGCAAGGAGCTCAAGAGTGACAACATAATCAGCCAATTAAATATAAGCTGGAAGCCTGATGTCCTTCAGGATGAGTTTATAGGAAGAAGACAAATGTATGTTCACAAGAGTCACCTGCTGTTTTACTGCTGCCTTTTTGGAAAGAACTTGGAGTATTCGAGTGTTTCTCTCATTAATCCTTTCGATAGCTTTATTAAACTGGAAGCTGCACAAACATTTTAGTCCCTTTCAAACATGAAATGATTTACATAATGAAGGTCAACTGGCTTGTCAAAAAGCATAGTGACCAGGGGTCAGAAAAAATTTGATACTGCATTTCCTTACAAAATATGATGCTTATTGTATAGATTCCTATAGCAACCCCAAATATGTAAGACGATTATGTTATGAAGATGTGAATATTCACTTTGGTGAATAAATTCTTTACGTTTTTACTGGCCAAGATTCTGCTTCATTTTTCAGTCTAGGGTAAGGAGATCCAGACTATATGCTAACTATAAGCTAATGGAGGGGGATGTTGCTAAATCACACTGGCCTTGACCTGGAGGGTCA
Organism: Talpa occidentalis; assembly: GCF_014898055.3. Taxonomy (NCBI): domain Eukaryota; kingdom Metazoa; phylum Chordata; class Mammalia; order Eulipotyphla; family Talpidae; genus Talpa; species Talpa occidentalis. The sequence goes on along the minus strand of NW_023605083.1, from coordinate 49,192,255 downwards.
CTTTGAAGATACAAGTAAGAAGATACATTTGCCATTTGTCTATATTCTGTAGAATATGTACCTTATGTCAGCAGAGCTGATCTCTTTGTTAAATAACAGTAGGCTTCCAATGCCTGCTATGGGTAGAAAGACATATTGCATTTTGCAAGTTTTAAATAAGTTTCAGTGCTTTATAGGGACTCTAACCTTGAGGATACAGAGAATGCACTTAAAGCTAGTTGCATTGCTGCCAAAAGTGTTTGTGGGTGTGTGTGTGCCCCTCTGGTGAACTCAGAGTGATTTGGGATGGTATTCATGTAGGTAGAGTCTTGACGTTTTGGATATTTTTCCTACTTTTATTTATAGCAAAGGCTTTCCATGAAAAACAGAAGGAAGGCCTCCCCGGTGGCGCAGTGGTTGAGCGCTGGGTTGCGAAGCTGCCCACAGCCTCTGCAGCGCTGGTTTGATCCCCGGCTGCTCCCTGGCCACTGGAGGAGGGTCCCACATAGCACGCAGACAACTCCTGCTGCCCGCTGCTCCCCTCAGCAGTGTACTTCAGTCCTTCTACTTGCTCTGCTCCCCGCTCTGGCTCTGGTGAATTCTCTCACCCTCCCGCTCTTCTGACTGTACCCAGTGCTTGTATAAATAAATAAATAAATATTTAAAAAAGAAAAGAAAAGAAAAACAAGGAAAAAAGTTCCTTTTCAAAATAAATTTATGTCAGTAAAATTGTGAACCATCTAATATGTATTGTTAGATAACATGTATGCTGTGTTGATAGAGCAAGAATGATAAAGGTAGCATTTGAATGCCTGAAGTTTGGGAAGTAGGGGCTCTACGCACTGTCTTTTACTCTCATTTAGAGGTCTATCTTCTTGATTCCTTTGCCCCAACAGTAATCTCATTTTTCAAAATGTGGGACAGATAAGAAAACTAGTGGTTGTGTCATGAAGTCACGAATATATATGCCACTATGAAAAAATAATGAAAACCACACCCAAGCTCTGCTTTGCGTCTCCTGATTAATTTCTTTTTTATATTTTTATATATTAGATTTATTTATTTTGATTTTTAAAATTAATTTTTTACATCATTTTTCATTTTTAAACAATATTTGCTTCCCCCCACCCCCTCAGGTATGGTGCACATAGAATTTCCTTCCCCAATGCACCTGTGCACCATCACCTCAGTCCCCTGTGCTCCTCCCTCCCTCCCTCTGATCCCTCTCCCTCCTCCTCCCCTGCAGGATGTCTCTGGTTTATAATTGTCTGTTTTTGCTTTGTTGTGTTTTGTACTGTTATTATTTTTTTACACTGATGTCTTATTTGGTTCCCCCATATTCCTGCTATAAGTGAAACCATCCGATATTTTTCTTTTTTCTTCTGGCTTATTTCACTGAGCATAATTCCTTCTAGCTCATCCACTTTGCTGCAACTGGCATGAGTTTATCTTATTTGATTGCTGAATAATATTCCATTGTGTATATGCACCACATCTTCTTGATCCAGTCATCTATTTGTGGGTATTTGGGTTGCTTCCAGGTTTTACCTATTGTAAATAGTGCTGCAATAAACATAGGTATACAAGTGTTCTTTTGAATCAGTATTTTTTTTTTGTGTGTCTTTTGGGTAGATCCCTAGGAGTGGAATTGCCAGGTCTTATGGTAGCTCCATTTTTCTTGTAGACTGAGGAATCTCCAGACAGCTTTCCATAGTGGTTGAACCAGTTTGCACTCCCACCAGCAATGTAGGAGAGTTCCTTTTTCACCACATCCTCACCAACATTTGTTGTTGCTTGTTTTTTTGATATGTGCCATTCTTATTGGTGTCAGGTGCTATCTCATTGTGGTTTTGATTTGCATTTCCCTGATGAAAAGGGATGTTGAACATTTTTTCATATGCTTATTGGCCATTTGTATTTCCTCTTTGGCTGGTTAATTTTAGTTTGGGTTTTATGAACATATGATCTAGTGCCTGTAACAACCCACGGTGATGATTATTCCTGAAGAGTATTTATCCTTTTCCTAGTATGTCAAGGAAAAAATAAGCCATACTTACACCTGTTCCTTCTGTATATGGTGACAGAGCAAGGCTTTACAATTGACTTTGGCTTTAGAGAAAAAGGGAGACTATAAAAGGAAAATATTTGTTGAATGACTGACATACACAACAGCATGGATTCCTTGTCCTAAGTGAGAGAAGCCAAACTCAAAATGTCACATACACTTTATGTGACTCTCTGGACAAAGTAGAACTATAGGGACGGAACACTGATTAGCAATTACCAGGGAGTACAGGTTGACTTCCAAGGGGCAGGGAAACTCCTCAGATGATGAAAATATTATCTATATTTATTATGGTGATGATGCATGATTATATGCATTTGTCAAAAGTCCTAGAACTGTACACTAGAATGGGTAAATTTTAGTGGCTGTAAATTAATACCTCAATAAACCTCACCAAAAAACAAGTAATTTTCTTAGTATTCCATAGGAAGAGTTATAATTAAATTGTAAAATAATAGTCAAACCAAAGTGGACAGTGACAGATAACTGCAAGTCACTTCTTGAGGGAGGAGAAAGTCAGACTCAACTTAAAAAAAAGTAATTTTAATAATTTTTTAAAAACCTCAACAATATTAAAAGAGAGTGAATTAGTGAAATTAATTGCAAAAGAGTTATTTTTCAAAGAGAGGCATTTTAAAATTGTCTCCACTAAATAATTCACTGAAGATGAATAGTGGTGATGCTTGTAAAACAATATGACTGAAATTAATGCACTGAATTTTTAAAAGTTTATATTAAAAATAGTTAAGCTAGTCATGCATATTTTGCATCAGTTTTAAAAAAAATATATTTGACATTTTGTTGAGGGACCTGCTCTCATGTATGGATAGAATAAGTCATAAAGCAAAGAGCAAATAATTCATTTAAGTGAATTTGTTTTTCTACTCTACACTTAATATACACTTTTTAAAAAATTGTACTTTTTTAATTGAGGTAATGTTGGTTTACAACACTGTATGTAATTAAGGGAAATAGGTTCACTCCTCTTTATATGTGTGTCACCACACACATTAATGCACCCATAGTCCTCCTCCTCCATAGTCCATTGAACTCCTTCCCCTTCCCCTTGATGCTCTCTCTCCTCTTTTTCTGGTCACTGCAGTTATGTAGTCATACTTCTAGGCTTGTTTTGATTTAGTATTTCTCTATCTATCTCTATCTATCTATCTATCTATCTATCTATCTATCTATCTATCTATCTATATTCCACAACTGAGTGAAATCATCAGGTATTTGTCTTTTTTGTTCTGACTTATTTTCCTCTCCAGTTCCATCCATGTTGTCACAAATGATAATATTTCATTTTTAATAGCTAAATAGTATTCCATTGTGAATGTATACCATGTTGTAATCCACTCATCTGAAATTGAGCATGTAGGTTTGCATAACTTGGCTATTGTACGACTGCTATAATGAGAGTTAACCATAATCACCTTCTGACACTTATGACAGCACTTTCATGTCACAGAAGGCAGAACTTGCCTTAGCAAACCCTCAGGATAGTTTACTGATTACACACTCAGTACATTCTTCTCAAACAGTACAAACAATCAAGATCAGCTTCTTTTGTTGATTTTTTTCAAGAAGTTTGCAGGATACCACCTTCCTCTATGGTTTCATTTCACAATTTATCATGGTTATCTTCATGCATCATATTTATCATCATTTCACTTATGCCAGGCTTACTCATGAATACATCAATTAACAAATATTTGCTGACTGCTTTTTATAGTAGGCATGTGAAAACATTTCTCCTTCCTGTGGTGTTCTCTTTGAAGGATTACCTTCTACAGCTCCATCATGTCCTTTAGATCTCTTATGTGATCTAGTGGTGGGCACACCACTCAGGTTGACTATTTCCTCTGGCCCCAGTACCTTGTATGGTAATGAACACATAACATAAAATAGTCCACTTAATATGATTTTCTATGACATTTTGCTAAAATTGTTGGGAAGAGAAGCTCTCTTCCTGCCATTATTCCTAACAAGATGAATATTTCTTTAATCCCTCTATAAGAGGATCTTGTAAAGATCCCACTGAAAGAGATTGAAGTCAATATACAGAAAACTAGAGCCAATGAATAGAGAGAGAAATTCTCATGACTTCTTTAGAAAGTTCCATCCAACTGTGCCTGAAGCAGACATCAGGCTATATTTGGACTTCAGTAAACACAGGCCAATATTTTTTAATATAATTTGAGCTGAATTTGTCATTCATTAAAAAAAAGACTATTGATTAAAATACTCATGTTCCAGGATTCTGGAAAATACCAATTTTTAACTTTCAAGAGATTATAATAAATGAGAAAGTATTAAAAAAATCATATAAAGTTAGCATTACTCTTCAAACATGCCATTTTTCTCCCTATCCTGAAATTGCTGCTTGATGTCAGGATTGTTTGGGTGTACACCTTTCTTCTATGATCGATTGCAGAAAGAGAGTCAATCTTCTAGTCTTTTTCTTGTTCCTACTGTCTAGCATGTTGCTTTGCACATGGATAGTATTCAGTAATGTTTTACTGAGTCTAACTGTTATGACAGCTAATAGCATGCAAGTATTTATGATAAAAACCAAAATGAGTGATTCAGTTCATGACGTCCCATGGTTTTAGATTAAATGGCACTTTTTAAATCTTCAAGGCCAGGTCCTCATTCAGATTGCTACCACTAGGTGATTTGTGCTTTATTTTGTTTTGTTTTGTTTTGTTTTTATAGAGCAAGGCAGAGCTTAGAACTAGATAGAGGCAACTTTGAGGTGGTGAGGGGATGAGAATTGGGAGATTACAGCCCCAGGAATTTATGATTTACAAAGAATATGTTTCATTATCAAAATAATCTTAGTTTGTGTTCTTACATTGCTAAACCACACAATTCTACATTTAATAAGGAAAAGAAAATGAAAGAAAAACCACTACCAAGAATCAACAATAATAACACTATAATAATCAATAACAACAATAATAATTATATCTTATTGTAATACTTGTTTCTGACCTTCTGTAATTCAAATTACTCTTAGCTTATAGAATTGCGCTGTGAAATCATTTTACCACTGGCTAATTAGAAACAAATGTCCTGACAAGGTCTGATCCCTCCTTTATTCTTAGAGCTGTGAATTTGTTCTTTTTGGAACAAAAGAAATGTCCATGATTTCATTCCTGTTTGAGATCTCTCTGTGTTCATAAATGGAACCCCACTGAAGCTACTTTGCCCAAGGTATACAATTAGATATCTCCACTGAATATTTCTTTCTTTTATATTTTAACCAATGCTGGCAAGAATGGTTTCCTTTTAAAAAAGTGTATATTTGAGGCTGAAACAATGCTTTTCATGACAGTAGCTAAGCCTCAGAAAAGGAATGAAAAATTCATGGGTGATATTTAAAACCAGTATTTCTCCTACTCTTGGATAATGCCATTCTGTGGGATAGGAAATAATGATGTCTTAAGTTTAATAATTCCGGTCTATGATTTCATTAGTGAAGTAACATTTTGTGTTTTTCGTAGAGTCACTGCTATAATCAGAACCACTTTTGAATCTCGAAACCATCATTTGCTAGAGTTCTGAAACTCTATATAGCTCACCTTGTTCAGGTTCTGTTTTCTCATTGTTACTCTTGGGGTTGCTACGAGGGCTAAATCTTCTAATGTAGATGAAATCAAAGCACAGTGGTGGCAGTCACAGTGGTTGCAAGTCAGCAGGAGTGGCTATTATTGTATGACCTTTTCCTATTTTCTTCCTAGGAAACATGATCTAAAGATAATTCCTTTTTTCCAGTGTTGATTGGGCCATATGGCTGGCTGGACTTCTTTCTTCACCTTCCATGTGTGTCCCTCCAAAGATGCAGATGGGATTGAACTACATGTCCTTCTAGTTCATGGGATACTTATAAGGAACATAAGAAGGAAAACTAAAAAAGAACCAGTTAAAAATGCTATAAGTTGTGAGACTAAACATATTGCTGTTTTTATGTACTGAGTTTTTTTGTTAAAGGAATTAAGTTCTAGCAAAACTAGTTTTGATCAAAGAAGCTGCCCTAATTTCTTACAAAAACATGGGGGTATTACTGAGAATTGAATAGTTTTTTGGTGTAATTATAAAGGTCATGAAAAAAATTTTGTCTCTTATTCTCTGCTCAATTCCACTTTGTAGAGTACTTCCTAGAATATAAGAGACACTCCATAAATAATTATTGAATGAATGAATGCTGCAAAGAAAGAATGGATGGACTTGGGTGGAATTTTAGGCATTGATAAATGTGGCTATATAAAATAAATTAGATAGAAGTAACATGATTCCTCTTCTCTAAAAATCATTAAGAATAGGCTGAGCTCTCATTCTCCAAGATTATGTCAGGTAACTTTTGACCAAATATATTCTGAAGTTTGAAGATTCTAGAATTCTCATGGAAAGCTCCGTATCTGAGTGCGGTACCTTTCCTCATCTTGGAATGTAGTGAGCTTTTATAGGCTACATGAATATTTGTCCACAGTTAATCTTCTATCCCCACTCATGCCTTAAGACAAATTTTCCAGATACAGATCCATATTGCCTCTTACATCATTTTGTCTTGACACCTATTATTACCTGTGTGTGCAGGTGACAGTGACCCCAGTGACATTTAGTCATAGTTCATAGAAAGCAGGAAATAGTTCCTCATTGGTATCTGGGCCATAAGTAAAAAGCTGAATGACTTAGTTGTTTTCTGATTGTAGACAAAAAAGTTTGCTAATTGTAGACAGATGATAATGATTTTCTGTGTCCCAGACCTCTTTAATCCAGGATATCATAATATATTTGGTTTGACTTTCCTTTTGAGAATTGTATATTAGATCAAAGTTTCCCAGTCTATGAATTTATTTCCCAATCTATGAATAATGCTTTAGTCATTCAAACTCCTCTTATAAAACAAAAATGCTTCCTAAGAGATTTCCTGGAAACTTTGGGTAAAAAAATAGTGTTCATTTTATAATTGAGTGGTAATTTGAAATCAAGTGGTAATTATTTTAAGAAAGAACTTTTTTATTACATCTGAGGTACCAATACTTTTTAAGGACTAGGTAACTAATTTAATAACTAAGTGATTTTATTTTTGTTGCCAAATATGTGGACAGGTTTTATGTTAAATGCTCTAATGTCTACAAAGCCAAAGCACAACTTTTCTTGTTTTTGCTATTTAAAAGTCACAATACCAGAAATAATCCATAACCTAGAAGCCTCCACCATAGTTAAACTATATCACAGAGAGGAATGATTGGAAGACAAGTTTGAACAAATGAAACCCACAAATTAGAAAGACATCCATTGGAGATTAAAGATCACACATTATCAAAAATACCTCATGATGATGACACCAAAGGACCCGGCTCACTAAAACCAATTTAGTTATAATGTATATGTAAACGATATGTCTAGTGAAAATTAAGATGACCAAATAGTAAAAGTCTCCGAAGCTCTCTAATTCATTTTGAAGGTGTAATTTATGATGGTGCTTTAAGGTCATATGTAAAACAAGTGGCAATATTTCTAGAAATGTATTTGTGCTCTGTAGGTTTCATGAGTAATCATGCCTGGAGGAATCCAACAAAGGTAGTTGCATGAATTAATGGAGCAGATCTGGGCATCGGTCCAATAAAAATGTTGGCCAAATGCTTCTTTGGTGGGTGGTGGGGGGATATTGAGAACTGAATAGCTCTTGATGCTGGTTAAACAGGACATCTTCCTGAATTAGGTTAGCTGTCTACCTCTGGGAGAGGAAGAAGGCTTCAAGGGGCAAATGTGCTTTAATGCAGTGTCAATTTCAAGTAATTTACATCTTTTTGGATGGACTGACATTGTATCAGAATACCCAGGCTTACTAGCAAGCCCTTAATAATGAAATCTTCAGGCCTCCCCTGGTGGTGCAGCGGTTGAGCGCTGGGCTGCAAAGCTGCCCGCAGCCTCTGCAGCACTGGTTTGATCCCCGGCCGCAGGCGAGGGTCCCACATGGTGCGACAGACCTCTCCTGACACGCTCACTGCTCCCCTCAACAGGGTACTTCGTCAGTCTGCCTGTTCTCTTCCCTGCTCTGGCTCTGGTGAATTCTCTCACCGTCCCGTGCTTCTGACTGTACCCAGTGCTTGTGTAAATAAATAAATAGATCTTTTTTAAAAAGTGTCTAATTAAAAAAAATACCAAAAATTACTTTAAAAAAATGAAATCTTCACCTTTAATGTTGATATCTCAGATTCATACCCCCATTCCTTTAAGATCAAAATGAAATGCTTAATTCTTAATTGCAATGCAACCATATAGGTGACTACATTTTATTTTGTGTTGGGAACTCTGGGAAGAAATGGAATGACATGCGTCAGGTCTTAAGTGAAGAGTTCCTGTTGTGTGAAATAGATCACACTGTTTTCCATTGGGGACATAAGGAAATAAAACTCTAGGCTCAAAAGAACCTCTATATACAACCTGCCAATCAAAAATAGAAGAGCACTGGAAGGTCGTTAAGTGATTAGTAATGGGCACAGAAGAAAGCATAATGTGGTGTGAACTAGCGGAACTAGCAGGACTGTTACTTGTTCATTAGAATTGGCCCGAAGGTCATTCTCTTCATTCATAGTCATGGGTGAGAATATTTCAATTCCCTATTTGTCACTTTCTAGCCATGTTACTCAGGGTAAATGACTTCATTTTAATGAGTACCACTTTCTTCATCAGCGTGATTGCAAAAAATAAAAATTCTCTGTGTCTCACCATCAGTGCTTGAGACCCTGTTGAACTACTATGTGTGGAAATGCTTTGCTGGTTGTGGGGAACTGTGTCATTGTGAAGTGTGGAGATCATTATCCTTCCTAATGGAAAGCTCCCTGAGGGTTGATACCTTTCATAAACCTCTTCCAGCTGCCTACTTTATTTCCCAAACATTCCTCCTTTAGCCCTTCCTTCTTTTTGTCCTTAATTACATCCAGGAGGAAGCCTCCATTAAGAATTAATGAGCTTTAGTACCTTCATTTACCATCTGCTCCCCCTTCCCCTTTAAACAAATGAAGGTGTGTCTCAGCTTCAAGACCTTATGTTGGTTGCAGCCAGGCAGATGGAGTGATTCAGATGAGACAGATTCTTTTTTTCATGGCACCAAGGTCATATTTGGACTTAGTGCTGCTTTTGGAAGCCAGCTGGTGGCTGGAAGGTGAGAAGATCCTCTGTCTTGACTCTTACCCTGGAACACAGTGGCCCCATTGGCATCTGTTCTGCAACCATCCCAGGCTGGGTAGGCTCTTCATCAGTTCAGGCAGCTTGAAAGGGAATCTTGGCATCATCCCCACAGGTTAAGGGAAACAATCCAGCAGGGGGACAGCAACTTAGGGCCCCCTGCAAAGCCCTATACCTTCTTTCCTCTGGTAGCCATTGTCTGACACTCTCCACTGTACTCCACTACATGGTCCTCTGCCTTGTCCTTATAAGCTCAGTGTCTGCTCAGGTGTGCCCACTCACACACACTCACACCACAATCCTGGTGCTGCCATTGGGCATGCGTGTAAGACCACATGTCTCGATCATGGATGCTAATGGCAGGAAGGTGGAAAAACCTGATAACTTCCATTTACCCTACAAGCATCTATCCATTCATTCAACTACCATTTATTGATCTATTATGTGTCAGAGACTATGCTAGATGGTGGGGATATAGAGTTGAATAAGACATATTCTTTTCCTTGAGTGCTCACAGCCTAGTGGAGATAAGGACATGTACTCAGGTAATTGTGGTACAATGTTGATATGCTTGAGCACTAGTTTTAGATCTAAGAAAGGTTACAAGAGTTAAGTTAATTTCAAATTTAGGTTTTTCCAGAGGAAGCACAGTATTGTCAGCTGCTTCTTTGTCTGTTAGCCAAGGCAGTTGATTTGTGAACCAGTAAAATATCAAACTGATATCCCCGATTCCTCATTTCTCTTTTTCTTCATGCCAGTATTTCCTGCAACCAATTTGAAATTCACCTAGGATGTAACAACAGCATGGGAATATTTGCATCTGTTAGAGAGAGTATAATAAATGACCATGGACCCAAAGAGCAATGCATTCATGGAAGGAACATATTTATTGGGTGATGATTTAAAGATAGTAACGATGAGGATGAACATTGCAACATAACTGAATGACTAGTTAAAATGGAGGATCTGCATGCTTTGGGATTGCATCAGACTTAGTGACTTAAAACAACATAGGTTCATCTCACAATTTCAGTGCGTCAGAAGTCAACACAACTTAACTGGGTCTTCTGCTTTAGCTCTCACCAGGTACTAATAAATTTGCTGTCTGGGCCACTTTTTATCCAGTCAATGAGCTGGAGAAGAATCTGTGCCATGTCCACTTGGGCTTCTTGGCAGAATTCATTTCCTGGTTCTCTATGCCTGAGCATCCCAGCTTTTGACTGGCAGTCAGCTGGAGTTCACCCCACATCCTAAAAGCCACCTGCCATTCTTGCCATGAGGACTTTCTCATAAAGCCAGCAAGGAGGATCTCTGCCCAGCAGAGGGTCCAGTCAGTCTCTTAAGGGCTCACATCTAATAAAATCAAAGCCACACATGGTAATCGCCTTTCTGATTTACTCAAAATCAATTGATTTGATAACTCCTAACATCTGCAACTCTCCTTCAACTTTGCCATCATCAGCTGTGTAGAAAAAAAATCACAGGTCCTGCCCACACGTAAAGGGAGGGAGAATTCTGCCAACAAGACCAAGTGGGCCATCTAGGTCACCTGTGGAAACCAGAGGTGGCAGTGAGTGCCATAGGGCCACCATAGAGGCTCTTGGCCATAGGGCTAAAATAAAATGGAGAAAAATGATCACCTGTGGTTGTAGTTCTGATCACCTAATTCCTTTATTTATTTTTTAAAGATTTATTTATACAAGCACTGGGTACAGTCAGAAGCGCAGGAGAGTGAGAGAATTCACCAGAGCCAGAGCGGGGAACAGAACAGGCAAACCGTCGAAATACACTGCTCAGGGGAGCAGTGGGCACAGCAGGAGAGGTCTGCGCGCCATGTGGGACCCTCGCCTGCGGCCGGGAATTGAACCGGCACTGCAGAGGCTGTGCGAACAACTTTGCAGCCCAGCGCTCAACCTCTGCACCACTGGGGAGGCCCATCACCTAGTTCCTTGAAAGGGCATTTCTGGGATGAGAGCTGTGGAGACAGGTGTTTGGGTGGGGAGGCTCTAGCCCACTTTGCCTTGTTGAATTTGTAATGAGCCAAGCAATTCGGTCAGACTGTGCTGTCAAGCTGGGAAGCTTGCTGTGGGCTTTCTCCCCTTCTGAGGAGCAGATTTGGGGAGGTAGGTGCCTGATGCTGACGGGAAGGCAACAAAGGTGTCCCTGCAGTCCGCAGACCAGGAAAGAGTTAAGCCTTGAGTTTTGCAGCAGAGCCAGAAGTTTTTGATTAGCTGCCTAATTGCCACTGGAAGCTTATGTTTAGGGTACATGCTAAGTGACCTGAGACATTCAGGGATTGTATTTAGTTCCTACTTGTCACCTGCTCTATAGGACAAGAATAAAAGGAGTGTGGAGCACCTTGTTGGCACAAACGCTGGGCAAACAATCGTCTTCCTGGCCTTGTGACAATCCCTAGGTACAGGTGATTCTGCGTGTGGCATTTGTGTTGTACATCTCCCTTCACCTTTCTGGCCCCAGCCTGTGAAAAATTTCCGGCACAGTGGGATTAGTGCCTAATGGCAGGAGAAAAAGCAATTAGCATTTCCTAACAGCTAACCAAACACAAAGACATCCCCCAGCCTTGCACAGGGCACCTTTGACCATTCATTGGTCCTCTCTGGCAAAGCCGTGCACCTTACAATTTGTACTGAATTATACAGGAAAAGAGAAATCTGTTTCTCCAAGCGAGACTCTGAGAACCTGTTGGGGAAAGCTTTCAATTTTAATTACAGAAGAAGTACTGGCTGAGGCAATGTTGAAAGGGAATTACCTTTCCTTTTCTTCAGATTTTGCAAAACAGCTGGCCAAACAGGACACTGTGGCTCTGTTTAGGCAACCTGTGCAGGCGGCGGCTGGCCGCGCTGGGGTTCATTTTGCAAATCAGCTGGAAAGATTTCTTTGGGGCTTAAGGAAGCTAATTTAAACATTGCTTGTGTACAGAAACTTTAATCCCTCTTAATATGTCAGCTGTGCCATCAGAAAAGCAGACCTCCTGTGCTGGTGTACTCGAGAAGAAAACCAATACCGTCTTCATTATTCAAACCATCAGCGCAGAGACAAAGGGGAGAAACAGGAAACAAATCATCCCCGTGACATCCAGATCCTTCCTATTTCATCTTGACAGGGTTTGTTTCTGTGCGGGCTGTGTCTCCCCAACCCTTCCTGCCGCCATGGCCTCCTGTTACTCTTTATGGTAAATGAAGCTGGGCCCCTCGGCCCTCAGAGGCTTGTATCTTCTCCTCACATGAGTGACGCTTCAGTGATAAACTTGAACTTAAAGTCACTGAGGCGGAACTGAGGGTTCATTTGATAGCTAGTGGTTTTCAGCAGCTCCGCGGGGCTTCGGGACCCAGCGTGAGGTAGATTGTTAATGTCCTGTGAGGGAAAACAATAACACATTTCATTAATGCGTTCATGTGTGAAGCATCCATTAGTGCACTGGAGGTATTAATGACGTTATGCTTCAAACTGGCATGTGGGGCATGACAGGAATTGCAAGGTTGGATGGGAACAGATGACACAATGAACAAATATTTGAATGGCTTCATTTGCCTCCGGGTCAAATGGTGAGTGCAAGGAATGGAGGGGTGAGGGCTGGAGAGGATTTTTTTGTTTTGTTTTGTGTTAACATAGAGCAATGGCAGCAAAACCAAGAAGTAAACACATAAACATGTGAGCATGAGTGTTCCCTCCTCTAAGATAGCCAGAGTCGGACAGTCAGTCATGAAGGCATAAAAAATTTTTATTCAGGAATGATTGCAATTGGAGAAGAGAGACCTCAGTTTAGGTATGGGCTTAATTCCAGTACAGCATGGCCAAGTGGGGACATCTGGTCACATCTGGTCAAAGGGTAGGGTGACAGTGGAAACAGCACTTGTAAGGGGACATGTAGCTAAATGGACTTGGCAGCATTTGAGCTGAAGCAGTCTGGGGTGATCTGATATCAGGAATGGGGATGAGAAATCTGATCAGATATTGAGGTCTTTAGATAACAATTTTTTCAAAGCCAACTTAAAAAGATTCTTGCTAAACTGGGTGGTACTGGTACAACAAAGATGGACATTGAAGGTGAAAGCTTAGAGGACATTGGACAGCTTGAATCACAGATTCTCTGGCAACTTCCTCCCCACCCCCACACACACCATATGCAAATGTGGCAGAGCATGGGGAGGCAGGCATGTGACAGGATGGGGCCAGGAGGCTTTTGCAGAGAGACTTATCTTCTTGTTTGCAAAAGACATTTTACCAGGAGACTTTTCTGAGCAAGTACTTTCTGCAGAGGATCCCATCACTGGTTCAGGATGGTGATAAAGTTGTGTAGTTTCTGCCTATCCTGATAATGATGGACATGAGGGATGGGGAATTTGGATATACCAGGATTGTTGAATGATTCATGTGGTTCCTGGTGGCATGAATCAGTCCCTGAATGGTACTGGGAAAAAACATGAAGAATAAGAGTTGACATTGACCTCTAGTTGCAGAGAGTTTGTTGCATTTTTAGCAAATATGCAGAATGTGACAAACGTTGGAACAGGGGTCAGTCAGTGCAAAGTGCTTTGGAAAAAAGACCACAGACTAATATTTACAGTAACATTGGGTTTGTCACAGAGTCATGCTTTATGCTTCTTGTTTCCGTGTAATTACTGGTACTCTTAAAATTCTTTAAATTTGAAGTCAAATGAATCTATGCAGTTAAAAGTCAGAGTAATGGTTATCCACGGTGTAGGGATGGGCATCACAAAGCATGGGGGGAAATTCTGGGGTGATATTCTCTGACTTGGTGCATTTTTCACAGGGGGAGTCACTGTGCATATGATGTGCCCTTTTTTTGTATTTGTATTATGCTTCAATCAAGAGTGTTTTGTTTTGTTTTTGATTTTTGTTTTGTAAGTGTCCCCATTGGGATGTAATCTAATACTCTGCCAGTCATGCCAATTTCACCAAAATAGGATTGTTAGCTAAAAGGAGAGGCACGTGCACTTCTTAGCTCATAATATTTTAGCTGATTTTGCTGACAAAGTAGAACTGATGCTCTTTGATCCAGGTCCCCAAGCTGAAAAGACAGCAAAAGGAGCCACATGAGGAAGAAGGGAGGAGCAGAACAGGGAAGGGCTGGAAGATCTTCAACATGACCCCTCAGGCTGGAGCATGGGCCCCAGTGCAAAGGTCTGTGTTGTTTCTAAAACCTCTGTCATTGCCATCTCAGTCTCAGAGATACTAACATTTGTATTTAAAAAAAAAAATTCATGGCAATGTCATTCATTGATTTTCTTATATAAGCAAATTGGGCAGTTACTCTTCCACTTTTGCTTTGGTAATGAGACACTGAGAAAGTATCTGATTTTCTCCCTGGGTTGCATCAGTTGAAAGCACTGTAGACTCTGGGCGGGGGCAGACCATTGCAAATCAGGCAGAATATGCCAGCAACATGCATCTCTGGGTGACAAGTATAATGCAGTATGAAGGGTCCAAGTGTTTGGCAGCTTCTCTGAGGAGGATGCCCTTTGTTTCCCTTTTCTAGATTCCAATGGCCTGTCACAGCAAGAGAAGACAGTTCCCTGACTGCTGTTCTAAAGTCAAGTGATGGCTGACCTGCAGCTAAATTAGCAAGAGAGAGGGCTTCCCATGCTGTGAGAATAGAATGCCAACTTGAACAGTCTCAGATGGCAACACACACACCAAGACATTATTGAGGAACTGGACCCCATGCCCTGCACATTTTATTTTTCTGAAAGTGAATTTTAGATCCACTGTATGTTATTGTCAATGACTTGATATTCGGTAAAATCTGAGTGGAGGAAATTAAAATATTAGCAGCAAGATCAAGCTCCCCAAGTATTTATCTCGTAGGTTAATATTACATTGGTCCCTAGACAAAACAGCCCTACCTATGAAGCATCAAGACATTTTTGCTCCCCAGTTATAAGTTGAGCACAATGATTCTTCTCTGACAGTATTTTAAGATTGCTATTTGTTCATTGGGATCACTGGTTCTAGTAAATGTTAGATAAGACAGATGACAATAAATCAGAATGGCAGAAATAAGCCAAAGATTCTATGAATGGAAATATATTATGCCAAGCATTTTTGCCAAGACCACCTAGAAGTTCACTATGTCCTCATCACCCCCTTCTCTCACTTCACTGACTCTTGGACTTCAATTTGGCTCTCCCTACCCATCTTGGAAAACCCAGCCAAGATGCTTTCTGCTCCGAGTCTGTCTGGACCCCTCCAGTGGAGGCTGGGCAGGCTTCTGACATATCCCCCGTGAACCCTGGCTTTCCACTCACACAGCCCTCATCACACATATGTCTCTTCTACTAGAACATGGGTCTCATTGGACAGCCACTGCAGAACCTGACATAGGTATTCAAGAGATGCCAAAAGGTAATACAAGAAATATGATATAGAATCTTTTCTTTCACTGGGAAATTACCACAGTCTGGAATGTGTCTGAAATAAGATATTTGGTTATCTTGTTACATGTGTCTCAGGTGACAAACTCATAGTGCAAGTCCTAGTTAAATTAAGTGCCAGGATAGGTGCAGACAGTTGTCTATAATCTGAGTTTGAACCTCAAGGAATTACTGATAATTGATTGTCTTTTGTCTAGAACTAGGCAGTTTCATGTTATTTTGCTCCCTGCAATAATACATGTCATTCTAATTAGAAAGGATGTGCTTTCCTTTGACAGATTTTAGTAAGTTTTTGCCAAATTGGTACAAGCAACTGAACACTTCTTTTTAAGGCAAACTCAGAAGTTGTTTAGATTTAGTCACTTCCAGTGGATGATGTGTGGCAGTCTTATTGATAGAGATGGTTGATGCTGGCTGTGGAAGAAGTGAACGTCATGGAGGAGGGAAGCCCGTCCCTTGGGCCTGTGTCATACTCAGTGTTATCAGCTTGCTGTCCAATGACTCCTGCAGATGGCACTGAGAAACAGGTGGGGTTGACATCAATTAAGTCTAAAAAAAAATAAGTTGGGTCTGAATAATTGCAGAAGAGAATGTTCTAGCATTTCTTATGGTGGTAAAGGGAATTTTGGGGGGTATAGATCTTTGCTTTTCATAATTTTTTTCTCATAATATACAACAGAAATTTTCACATATTGGAGAAGGGACCTTCAGTGTTAGAGTTGGAAGAAGTGGTAAATGTGCCCTGAAGGAAGAGGATATGATCAAATATAAGTACCTTAAAAGAAGAAAGAGTCAAAGAAGTAGGGAAAGGTGAACTCAGAAAATATTATAATATCTACACTCTGCTTTTGCAGTACAGTGATCTGGTTCTGCTATTAGTAGCTTGTTAAATGACCTCTTCTAAATGAACTGGCATCTGAACGGAATGGCAGGATAGTGTTGTCATAGCCATACCTTCCATGGTAGGGGAAGCAAAGATGTGGCAAGGATAGAAGTTGCCTCTCCTGGTCAGATTTGGCTAGTTGACAACAGCCTTCCTTCCTGCTGAGTGTGAGCTCAGACAAGATCTCAAAGTCCTTCTCAACACACCACTTTGGGCTGCCTCTGTGAGGGAATCTATTTACTATACCTGCTAAAATCCTGAACACACATACCCTGAAAAAAATATCTGGCAAACTAAAACAAGTTGGCTAGCTCAATTTGCTGAATAGTTTATTAGTAGAAACCCAATTCAAATGAATTTCCCATAACCTTTCTCCTTTTTAATGGTATCTACACAAAGTCTACAACATTGATGTCCTGTATAATCTAGCATTTACAATTTATTCCCATCTACTTTCCATGTAGACCTAAGAATTTAAGATAGAAGAGCATTAAAAGATTTTCCTATAAAGATGTTCGTAAAACTTTTATCTCCAATGTTTCAAGGATTTTTTTTTTGAATACTTGGAGGTATAATTAAATTCTGTTCAAAAAATTTTTAAAGGTTTATTTATTTATGCACACAAGAACTGGGATGTAAGCCAGAGGTGCGGGGGGGTGTGAGAGGACTCACCAGAGAGAGTGGGGAGCAGAACAGGCAGAACTACTGAAATACACTGCTGAGGGGAGCAGTGGGCAAAACCGGAGAGGTCTGCTGCACCATGTTGGTTAGCTCTCTGGCTGGCCAGGGATGAAACCCGAGCTGCAGTGGCTACTGATAGCTTGATAGTGCTGTCTTTAACCCAGGACCCACTAGGGAAGCCCCTTTATTCAAATTTTATAGCCTGCTTTCTTATGAGAACAAAATGGATGTTGCTTTGATAAATTTTTAAAAATTGACTGTTGAGACTGAATAGTTACAACACTCATTTTTCTGAATATTTGTGATGACTGTGTGCTTATTATAACTTTTTTTCTTCTCAGGATAGACCTATGCTGGACTAAAAGTGGCATTTTTTTTCTCATTTAATGGTCAAAGTCTTCCCATCTAATCTCCAATATTTGGAGATTAACACCCATTCTGGGTTCCCAGAATTGCTTTTATGGAAACCAACAGAGCATTAAATATGATCAAATAGATTCATATTGTAATGAAACATTTTCTTTTTGTCTCTTCAATGCATCATGCATTTGGCCTCAGTTTCATCCATTGCAAGTAGCCAAGGACTCTACAGCCTATTTATGGGCCCTGCCTTCAAGTCAGGTGGCCTCCCAAAACAAATGGTACCCCAAATGAGTAGAGCTATTTGGTAACAGGGGCTTTTGGGGGGGGCAAAATTCAATCTATTTTATTTAATTCTGGTCCAGAAACTCTAGAAATGGCTCAGGCAAACAGTTGAATAGGTGAGGAAAGAGAAGACCACAGGTTTCCTGCTGCTCAGTCTTGTTCTTCCAAAGTGTTCCTTTAGCACCAAACACGTGGCATGTGTTTTCCTGATTCTGGTCTATGAAGCTGACACCTTTTAGAGCACTGCCTATAAAAGGTACCACAGGGGCCTGTGATTTTTGTAGTCTTGAAATGTCTGCCTCAAATGTTCTCTGATGCCCGTTCAAGAACACTTCACAGCAGTTGAAGCAAACGCTGGACACCTGGGGGCTTTCTGTTGTCTTTCTCAGGCTCACTGATAGCACTTGTCTGGAACCATCAACAAACTCACAATTTTGGTTGTGATTCTTTCTTCATGACAACTTTTTGTCCAAAGAAAGATCATATAATTGAATGTTTCTTTTTGGCCTGCTAGAGTTTTTATTTAAGTTACTGATGTGCTGAGTCAACTTGTAACAATGGAAAGACATGAAACAAAGACATTATGCTGGAGGAACTTAGTGTTTCCCATCTCTTGTGCCTCAGTTACTGAGATTGTGTTTTCAAGTCCTTAGAAATGGTTCCATTATTGCCGAGGGCAGTGCTGCCTAACAGAAATGTAACAAAAGCCTTCAATATAATTTGAAAAATTCTATTAGTCATGTTAAAAAAGTAAAAGGAATCACTTGATTTAACTCAATATGTGCAAGATATGATCAATAGAACGTGTAATCAACATAAAAGAATCAATAGGTAACCTATATAAAACTTATGAATGAGATCTTTTAGTCTCTTTTCATGTTATCTTCAAAATCTTGTGTCTAACATGCATAACACATTTTAATTTGCACTGTTCACATTTCAAATGTTCATGGCCATATGTGACAAGTGATTACTATACTGGATGATGAATATATATACACACTCATATCTACACACACACACACGTGTATTTCTCTTGTAGTTATCAATAGGAATGAAATCCAGCCATAATATAAGCTTTAACCTTTTGCAAAGCATTTTTACTTTTTCACATTTGTTGCTCTTACTAACCTTGTGAAGTCAGTGGGGCAAGTGACCACCTTCCCTTACTCTTTGAGATGAGGAAACTGAGACATAAACATGGTCACCCCACTGCTTACATGACCATGACAATGGCCTCTTATATGACACTGGAACCCGTGACTTCTGACCTTTATTCTCTGGGTACAGCTGCTAAATTCACAGGACTTCCTGAAGATGGGCAGTAGAAAGGGACCTAGAAAGTTCACTATTGGGGTGATACACTCCAGAGTGGACAAAAACTGTCATTTGTTAATCAGAAATCACTGATTCAATCACTCCCAGGAAGATTGATGGTAGCAGTGACTGACCATCAGACCCTCTTCTAAGAACTTTACCTGTTGAATTATTTAAAATTCACAACAAACCTGCACAGATACTTTTATTAGCCCATATTATAAACAAGGAAACTAAGGCACAGAGAGGCTATATAATTTATCTAAGATCATATAACCAGGAAATGTCAGAGCTGAAATCAGAATCCCAGCTGACCTAGGCCCAGATTGTATCTATAACCTCTGTGCCTTCCTGCCTCTATGTCACGGTCAGGAATTTTAGGTCCCTCAGAGCACAAGGGACTATGCGATAATGCACAGGTACATGGGTGGTGGGAATTCCATGGGAACTATACCTGACAGGAGAAAGCAAACATTGTAGAAAAATGAATATGATGTGAAATTGATATGAATAAATTACATAAAAAGTTAGAAAATATAGTTAAACCTTTAAAAAAATAACAACACAAAGAATTTGTCTCTGCACATAATGGTTTGAAATATGTTTTTCAAACAGTCTTCCCCAAGTTGCCTACTGTTTAAGTCCCTCCTTTCCCCCAGGACTGACCATGTTAATAACGATTCATATAAGACAGTGTAAAGTTCAGGAATTTTCCTCTGATGCTATTTTCCCACTAATTTATTGTTTTTATCCTTTTGTAACAAGGTGGTCCCCAGGAAAGGGGGAGGTTCCAGGTTTCCTGCCCCACCAAAGGGAGGGTGGAGCTGAGCAGGGAGAGAAGAAGCTGCAGAGGAGACTGAGGAAGGAAGGAAGCAGGATGGAGCCAGAAGGAGCCCTGGAGGAGGCACATGGAGCTGCGAGACACGTGAAGAAATTGCGCTTGCCTTTTGGTCGTGGACTGGGTGACACAGATGTGGGTGAGACCTGTGGGGAGGTGACAATGGTAGCTTTTATCTTGATTTTTGATTTTGCTCATTTCCTTCCAGACTTGTCTGGTTGTTTCTGATTCTTTTCTGTGGGTCCCCGCTGGAAGATGCTTTAGACTGTGGCAGGCTTTGGGGCCTTGCTCTGGGCCAATCCCATTTGGATGGACTTTTACCCACGAGGGGCCAGGTAACTTTGGGTGCTTGATTTAGAAACTATATTTTTTGCCTTTTCTGTATTGTTTCCTAATTGTATTAAAGTTCCTTCCCATTAAAGTCTCATATGTTTTGTGTTGATGCGGTAGATGGCAAAACCTATTTAGAGCAGGCAGGTTTGCGGGATCTGGGCTGCCCCTCTTCCCTGCCCTGTAACACTTTCATATAATGGATATCACTGAGTAACAGAATTGAAGAGTGCTTCTGTGTAAGGCACTGAAAGTGGCTGTTTGGGAAATACCAGGCTTGAGATGCACCCCCTGGTCTAAACTGGCTGAAGGAAGTTCTGAACTGGTTTGTTAGAGACAGTCATCTGAATGGGAGGTCATTTGACTAGGACATCCAAATATTATGGTTTTTAGGTATCTATTTATTTGATCAGTCAGATAACCAAAATATATTTCTCATACTTATTTAGTCTTCAGTTACAGTTCCAGGCTCTGAGCTCTCCTTGGAATTTTCTTAAGTATTGAATGTTTAAGTCTCTTGTTATGTTAATGAAGGTAACTTCAAACACTCAAGTGAGTGGGACTGGTTGCCAGGGAAACCAACAGGAACAGAGGTGGGAATTTTCAGTCCCACTTCCTGATTTCCTGGGAGGGAGATGGGCTGGAGGTGGAGGTCAATTGCCTGCGGTCAATGAGTTCATCAGTAATGCCTGTGTAATGAAGCTTCTATAAATGCCCAAGAGGAAAGGGTTCAGAGGGCTTCCCTGCTGGGAAATACAAGATTTGCAGGAGAATGGTGTGCCTGAAGAGGATATAAAAGTTTGTGCATTTCTTCCATATCTCACCTATTCATCTCTTCCAAGTGGTTATTGGTTTGCATCCTTTAGTATTCTTTCTAAATTGGTGATCGAGTAAGTGGGTTTCCTGAGTTCTTTGTGCTGCTCTAGTAAATTAATGGAACCTGAGGCAAGGACCTTCTGATTTTTAGCCAGTTGGTCAGAAGTACAGATAATAATAAGTGGTTTTGGGGAGAGCTTCTGAAGACTGAGTCTAGGAACCTCCTGTCTGTATCTGCTTGGTGAGAAGCTCAGTTGACATTGTGGGGCATTGTAACTGCTCTCTGAAGTGGAGGGTGATCTTGAGAGTCTGGGCCCACTACCTTTGAATCTGAGGTTATCTCCAAGTATTAGGGTCAGAGCTGAGTTGAAGTCAATTGCTCATGTCTGAGAATTGCTTGTCAGTGGTATAGGAAAACCTTCCCATACCCCTTTTGGAAATTGGCAGGATACCACCAATGCAAACATCCTTTTTTTTTTTTAAGAATTAATTTCCTTTTTTTTTTTTTTTTAAGATTTTTTATTTATTTATACAAGAGCTTGGGTACAGGCCAGAGGTGCAGGAGGGTGAGAGAATTCGCCAGAGACAGAGCAGGGAGCAGAACAGGCAGACGGACCAAAAGCACTGCTGTGGGGAGCAGCAGGTGAGACAGGTGAGGTCTGCTGCGCCATGTGGTAATCTCCCTGGCCGGCCAATAATCGAACCCATGTTGCAGAGGCTGCGGATAGCTTCACAGCGCTGCACTCAACCTGCTGCACCACTGGAGAGGCCCCAATACAAACATCTTAAGGATGCTTTGCAAAAAGTGGCATATAGTTTCTGCAGGTTTGTGGAAGTTCCTTGTAACATGACTGAGTCAGCATGGCTAGAGATGTTTTAGGTGATGTGTTAAAGGTAGAAACACCAGAGAAATACTTAGAAAAAGTAGGCCCCAAACTGCAGAGTTCATCTTGGCAGGCCTCTTGAAAAGAGGGGAGCTATTTTGCTGAGTCCCTTAATTACTGTTCTACTTCATTATGGATATTAATGATCCAGCATTGCTAACTGTTAGGAAATTAACTGAGCTGGAATTATGGTCCATAAGCTGATACATTTTTAAATAGAATCAAATGATAATTAGGAAATGCAAGCACATTGGGGTATAAACAAAAGGGGAGTCTTTCAGCTTTACTGAATTAGTTTACTTTAGCTGATATTAAAACAGTTTGCCAAGCAGCTTATTTTACTCAGTCTTCCAGGCTGTCATAGCTATTTGAGTTGCACTAGGTGTCACTGTGTGAATTTCTACTGAATGAGACACACTTTACTATTCAGCAAATTCTTAGCATCTTACCCATCCATTTCTTTTTCAGTATTAGCTATTTTTAAGATTATGGAACACCTATGTACCTATTATTAAATGATTAGGTTGTTCAACTAAGAATTTTCCTGACTTTGGACATTATTGTCTTTTCAGGGTGGGTAAAAGGAGCCTCGTAGAAAGGGACATGAGATTTTGTTTTAAACAATGGAGACTTGAGTGTCTTGTCCTGTGTCATCTTCTAATATTTACACAAAATTTCTTCTGAAGAGCATTTCCCCCTCTTAGAGGAAAGGGAACTATCTTACCAGATAGTACTGATACAACATGTTAAAAAATATTTTGACTTTAAAATTCCCAAAATGATGACTAGTTTCAAATACATTATTTCAATTGCAAATTTTCTTTCCCTCCAAACCTTCCAATGCAAAGATAATTAAAACTTTTATGGTCCCCATGGCTGTGGTCTGATATTTGTAACCTACAATGTCATCTCATACTTTGGTGCCTGATCAAACTAGGAGAGAGCTTTAGTCTATGCAATAATCCTATAATTGGAAGACATTCTTGGGTTAATGTAAAGACCAGTCCCATATTTGCTTTGTATAATGGCCATAGAAAATTCAGAAGTGATGCTGCTGGAGAAGAAATACTGACAGATTCCCTGAGCAGACCATCAATCATTGCTATCCCTTAAGACTTTCTTTTGCCTGAGAGCCTGCAATCTTTCATTCTGTGTTAAGTAACTCAGTAGCATCGTCCCTTAAAAATATATGGCCCATAATCAATTAGTATCTGTGGAGAGTGTTATTCTATATTTTGTGCAGTGCCTGCAGTACTTTGTAGTGCCCATAAAAATTTTTAATAATAGACCCTGTGATATAGTATGCGTCATTGCTAACCTTTATTTTTAGGCAAATTGTGTAAATACACTTGATACCTGTGGTTTGCATGTTCTTCATTTCTATAAAAATTGTGACACCTATATAGTTTACAATGTTTTTTAGCTAAAGACTTTCCATGTTATGATGCCAACCTATTCAGTTAGCAGAGAGGCATCAGAAATAGAATTTAATTTAGGAGATACTCCTATTGGTTTTATAAAATAATTATTATAACTAACAGTTAGAATGACCTAAATATTGTACTATTCACTTTCTATTTATTGACCCATTAATCCTCACAGTAGACAGGTGAAGTAGAAACTATTATTATCCTCATTTTCAGTGGTAGCACAGAGAGAATGTGACTTTTCTATGACATGCAGCTAGAATATGGTGGAGCTGGGGATTTAAGCTCAGAGTCTGTCTCCTAAGTTCCTACTTGCTCAGAACCACTGAACTGTAATGTTTGTTTTATGAACCCCTCTCTCAGACCCTAGAGATATCATCATGTGCTTTACAGCTTCTTATGTCAATCCTTTGGGCTTCAATTTCCTGATAGTTGAAAGGTAAATCTAGATTACACAATAGATCCTTCATGATTCAGAATCCTAGGATTCCCTGGTCTATAAGAGGTGTGCTAGACAGACAGTGGATCCATTAAGTGGATTTTTTTTAAAAGATGTATTTATTTATACAAGCACTGGGGTATAAGCCAGAGGCGCAGGAGGGTGAGAGAATTCACCAGAGACAGAGCAGGAAGCAGAACAGGCAGCAGGACCCAAATACACTGCTGAGCGGAGCAGCAGACGACGCAGTTGAGGTCTGCAGCGACATGTGGAATCTCCCTGGCTGGCCGGGGATTGAACTGATGCTGCAGAAGCTGCAGATAGCTTCACAGCACTATGCTTAATCCACTGCGCTTAACCAGGGAGGCCCCCCTGATTAAGTGGATTTTAATCCACATTTAGAATATGAGTGTAGTGAGTGTTCTCTTGGATACCTGAAAGCATGGTAATGCACTAAGGGAAACAGTCAAAATCTGGCAAGGCTGTGTTTGAATTTCTGCAAGTTTAGTTTTTGGTAGTAGAGAGGTATCACAATTTGGTTGCAAGGCAACTGGTAATGTGTTTCCAGAGCAGCCTTTCTCAAACTGGCTTATAGACCCATGCAGCAGAATCACTTGGGTGTCTGTGAAATGGAACTCCCTGGGTTCCTCTACAGAACTATTGAGCAAGAGTTGGTGAGAAGATACTTGTGGGTCCTAGAATCACTGGACAAGAAACTGAGGGGCAGTAGTTGGCAAGAGTCACAAAAAATTATGAGTTCTGGCAAGGGTGAGTATACAAGAGAAGCTGCCTCTCAAATGAGGGCTGGATTTGGGGGAAATGGCTGAGTAGCATGTAGAGAGCAGATATTATGACCCTATAAAGAAGGGAGAAGTGATATAGAAGGAACTACATCAGTTGAGGGTGAAGAAAAACAAAAGAAACATTTAAAGACTAAGACTGACTGTGGGGATAAAATGTAGTCCCTAAAAATAAGGATTAAAATAGACACTGGTGTGATGGGGCTTCATTGCAAGAGATGTTTGGCAGGATAAGGAAAATCTGTGCTTTTCAGAAAGTCCTTTATGGTAGCATTCTTATAGGAGGTAGATGCTACTTCGAGCTCAGTACGTAGCTCAGGGTGGGCAGAGGTCTTATTTGTACCTTCCTCCATGGATCCTTCCACTAGAATTACTGTGAGGCCCAGATGAGGGAATTGTTCTCTATCACTTTTAATATTTTGGTGATTGGAAGAAATTGCTCCAAGGGATTAGAGATAGTTTCCACTCATTCCAGTGGTGTCTGTCTAGGCTATAAATGGCTCCCCAAAAGATAGCCACATTCTCAGGCCTGGATACTTAAAATGTTCCTTTATATGATCAAATACAAAAGTTAAGAATCCTTGAGAAGGGAAAATTTCTGTTGGTACACTAACCCTTATAAGAATTCAGTCTTTTGTGGACCCTAAATACAGTCACACGTGTCTATATAAGAGAGAGGTCAAGGGCAATGGGTCATACACTCACACAGAAGAGAGGTCACATGACTGTGCTGTGACCCCAGCCAGGGAATACAAGATGGTGCCAGGAACTAAAAGAGACAAGGAGTTTTGCCCGTAGAATCTCCTGGGGGAGTCCAACCCTGCGGCACCTTGATTTTAGTCTAGTGCAAATATTTGACTTTGGTCTTCTGACCTCCCTATCTGGGGGAAAATGAATGCATATTTTCATTCATTCATTCATTCATTCATTCATTCATTCATTCATTCACTTAAGCCACTGTGTTTGTGGTAATTTGCTACAGCAACCATAGACAATAATAGAGTGTACCAGTTGGGGAGGGGGTAATCTTATACAAAAAAGGATTCTTTTTTATGTATCCCCAGCCCAGCACTACCTTTTTTCTTCTATGTGGGTTAACAATAACTCCCTGTCAAAGGCACTTTCAACTGCTCCATTCCTCCCTGTCCTCTTGACAGTTTGGAAGGAATTAAAGCACTTTGCTTTTCCTGACTGACTAATGGGGCTTACTGCGCTATTAGAGTGGTGTTTTACTGTACATTTTTTTGGGTAAATTGTGGAACTCATTATTGTAATACTTGAACAAATTTAAACACCTAAGGCACACTTCTCTTTTATTCCTTTCTCCCTGTGTGACTAACTGTAGATACTGCATAATGAAACCAAATAAACTCTATGAAGTGTGTAATACCTACTTAATTCTGTCCCTGTGCCCTAAATCAAGTACTTCTCTTTCTTCTCTGACTAGTCAGTCACACATTTAGTTACCTGGAGTTAATATTGGTAGAACTCTAGTCCAGTAAGATTGTCTGGATGCTTAGTGATTAATGGAAACATTTTTTATTAATATGAAGATAAGAGGTAGAATTTATAAAGACCTTTGATGGCTGTGATGGGTCTCTGCCTTTCTAGAGAGTTTACTGGAAGAAGAAAACAAGGAAACACAAAAGTGATTGTAGAGAGATGTGCTATACATATACACAACCTGCAGATAGAAGTAACAAATGATATTCAAATTTTTTCCCCTTAGGTTGGCAGTAAGTGGAGATTCATTGTCTTTTGTAGACAGGTATGATGTGGATTGAATGTCAACTGTTTTTAAAATTAGTTTTTAAGCTGAAATTTGCATTTAAAATGATTGGTATCTGTCACTTCCTTTGGTATCTTTCACTTTCTTTGTTCATCTAGAAGTAGTACAATATATTACCAAGCTGTATTACATAAAGCATACTACAATTCTTCATATGTAGTATTTCCTTCACTACATATGAAACTAAGGAGGAAAAATAACTGAGTGAAAAATAAAACCAATTAATATTTAGCTCTTTCATACTATCAAGCAGCTCAAATTAACTACTATTTCTTAGAGAGTAAAATCTCTCTAAAAAAAAAGTTAGTCAATGAGCTAAAATTTTCACTTGAAATATTTTTGAGATTCTCTTTTGTTTTGATCCTTTCTCTTAAGGTGCTATTTTGTGACATACTTGACCTAGCCCAAATTGGACTGAAGTCTTGCCTATATTTTATGCAAGCTTATTCTTACAGTCTTGCCCATTTGATTTTAATGGTTGGGAAAGCTGGAATTATGAGTTAGGAAGAAGAAGTTGACTGAGTATTCATGCATTCAGCCCTGAGCCTTTTTAAATTTACTCATCACTATTCAGGAAGCATAATTCATGTCTCCATCAAGAAAGCAATTGCTAGGACAAATTTTCCAAAAATGTGGGGGGAAAAAGAGACCTAAAATGAATGTACGTCTCAGGACTCCATATGCTTAAATCACCAAGACTCCATTTTTTTCTGATTACCTTTGTATTCCCAAAGCCAAAGGAACTCATAAGTAAAAATGGTCTTTAAGGTTTTCTCAGTCTGATTCAGATAGTTCTTTCTCTTTGAATCTCTTAAGTGTTTCCTACAGATTTGCCTCCTCAACTTGAGACTTTTCTTCCCCTTCAGTTACTTTCTGCATGAAGCTGTGCTGTTATTGACTACTGTGATTGGACCCAGGGAACCTCAGGTAGTTCTTTGATTGTGATTTCAGGTTCTTGAACCAGAAATGCTTCCTGGATTGACACACTCTTTCTGCATAAAATGTCGTACTAATAATGAATAAAGAAGTAAGGACATTGGCGTCCACTCTCCTATGGTTCACTGAAGTTAAAAACTGGCAGAACCAAGTAGATGACCACAAATTATAAGCCGCCATGAATGAAAGAAAGACCCTTCCATGAGGAGGACTATTACCAAAGGACCTGATCCAGCAGATTTTTACCTGATGTGAAATGTCATGTTATTATGTGATTGAACTGACTTCTTTATGTATTACCAGACCTAATAATTGTGGGGCCTAGAATCAGAAGACAGAAAGAATGCTTAAATCTGCCTCCCTTCTCTTCTAGCTCTTGAATTCCTTTCAGATGGGGAGCAACTCCCCATGCATACTCATGGATACCCAGCCCGAAATCACCAATCTCCCTTTACATTCCTTCACCCCCAAAGTGGCTCTTTGGCCACTTGTCAGCTGAGTGAGTATATCATCACATGTATAAACACTAAAAAGGGCCTTCACAGGCCTCTGCAGATGGTCTTACTAGTGGAGTCCTACTAGTTGGCATAGTGCTTGCATACTCCTGGGTTGCCTGGTAGCATAACTGGAAAAATAATATTTGTTCTGAATTAAGCTAGAGATACTTTTCTATCATAATTCATAAGTCATATTCCTTCTTTTCTTTTTTCCTTCTTTTTCTCTCATTCTTTCCCATTCCTTTCCTTCCTCCTTCTGTCTTTCTTCCTCTTTTTTCTTTGTCACTAATCTTCACATCGTCTTTTACCCTCTGAATTGCATGAATGCTCTATAGTATATTCTATAATCCTGCTGGATGAATACAGTTGATTTAGCTTTAGCTCCTTCTCATAAATGTTTAACTCCAGAGTTTTTGTATTCAGTTGATGGGCCAGGTAAACCATGGAACAGAAGGAAGTCAGCTGGCATAGTTGGGAGATATTTTTCCAATATGCCCTGTAAGGCATTCCTTTTGGTCTTTAGTTTCCAATTTGGATGAACCTAGACTCTCCCATCTGCTATGTTGCTTTTGTTATTAATAAACTTCCTGTTTATTGGCTCAGTCTCTAATAGCATAGAATCTGTTTGACAACACACACATACATACACACATTTTGGGCCTATACGTTTTTAGGGTATAGGAGATTTAAAATATGTGGTGGTAGAAATGTAAAGCTTTTTTATGTTATTGAGATGATGAAAGTGATGAGAACACAAATTTTCTGTATCCCCAAATAAAAGACAATTTCCAAGTATTCTCAGTATTGTATCAAGCTATGAGGCAGCATTAAGCTAGGATATATTATGGGAAGCAAAAGAAAAAAAAAACAAAACAAAAAATGTACAAATATTGTATGTTTTGGGAGTATTTTCATTAATTATGACATGTGTTATAAAGAAACAGTATCATGGGCCTCCCTGGTGGCACAAGGGATTAAGCACAGCACTATGAAGCAATCCACAGTCTCTGCTGCACGAGTTTGATCCCTAGCCAGCCAGACCTCTCCTGACTCGCCCACTGCTCCCCTCATCAGTATATTTCATTCAATCTGCCTGTTCAGTTCCCCACTCTGTCTCTGGTGAATCCTCTCACCCCCTGCACCTCTGGCCTGTACCCCAGCTCTTGTGTGCATAAAGAAATAAATCTTAAAAAAAAAAAGAAACAATGTAACGTTAGGCTTTGTGTGCTCAAACCCTATAAACTTGTGCTGCCTAACAAAATAGTTATTAGCCAGTTGGGGCTATTGGGTCTTGAGTTTAAACTGATACTTGCTATCAGTATAAATTCACACTGGATTATGAAGACTTAGTTTAAAAAAAATAAAATTTCTCATTAATACATTTTGTATTGTCACACTGAAATATTAATGCTTTAGAGATATTGGGTTACATGAAATATGTTATTAATAATAGTCTCATTGATTGATTCCTTAGGGTTTTTATATGGTTACTAGAAAATTTTAAATTATAAACATACCCTGTATTTTCTTTTTCTTGGACAGTGCTGGTGGCTCTGAAATTTGATGTCAGTCATACGTGTGTATAAAAAATTGGGGGAAATTGCTGAGGGATTGGGTGTGATGGTTTGCATATTTGATTTAGAAATCAGTGTCTCTCTGGAAAACAGGTAACTAAATGACTCTTTGGCTTATCTTGTTCCCAGATCTTTGTATGGGTGGCTCCATCTTGTCATGAACCTCTAGTCCCAAGGTCACCCTTTCCTAGAAGGTGAAGCAACTTTCACCCCATTGACCACTCTTTTATCTATTTTATTGGGACACCATTTTCAGAAGTTATGGTTGTTGTTTTCTAGTTAATTTAATCTCCTTCCTGCTAGAATCTAAACTGCATTAGAATGACAATATCTAAATTGATTAGCACTGTATCTGCTAAGGGATAAATAGCCACATAAGGAACTCATATAACCCTATAGCAAATAACCAAACAGCCCAATTAAAAAATGAATAGAAGACCTGTATAGACATTGTTCAAAAGGAGACATAACTGGCCAACAGATATATGAAAATGTGTTCAATATCACTAATCATCAGGAAAATGGAATTCAAACCACAATGAGATGCCACCTCATGCCTGTTGGGAAGGCTATTATAAAAAGGAGAAGAAATACTAAGTGTTGGTGATGATTTGGGAAAAAAGGAACCCTTGTATACTATTGGTGGGAATATAAATAGGAATAGTAACTAGAGAGACAATATGAAGTTTCCTCATAAAAAACCAGAATTATTGCATGAGTCAGAAATGACATCTCTGGATTTATATCTAAAGGAAATGAAATCAGTATCTCAAAGAGACATCATCTCCCTATTTTCATTGGAGCATTATTCACAATAGCCAAGATATGAAAAGAATTCAGGCGCCCATCAGCAGATGAAAAGATAAAGAGAAGGTGGTTTGTATATGTGCACACACACAGAGTGGGATATTATTCAGTCTTAGAAACAAAGGAAATCCTGTTGTTTGCAACAAAGGGATGAACCTGGAGAACATGTTGTTAAGTAAAATAAACCAGGCATAGAAAGATAGAAACTGTATGGTACCTCTTATGTGAAACCTAAAATTTGACTTACAAAAATAGGATAGTGGTTGCTTAGGGCTGAGGAGTGAAGGAAATGGGAAGCTGTTAGTCAAAGATAAAAAGTTTGAGTTATAAGATGAAATAGTTCTGAGGATGTAATATCACCCCATTGATTATAGTTAATAAACTATATTGCATACTTGAAATATGCTAAGAAAATGGGTCTTAGGTATTCTCATCACACACACCCACACACACAAAGGTAACTATGTGAGTTGAAAGATGTAGTAATTGGCCTAGTTGTGATAGTCATTGTAATTATTTCACAATGTATGTGTATATCAAATCATATTGTATGCCTTAGTGAAGCAGGGAAATATCTGATCATAATGGAAATGCTCACAATATATACTAAAAAAGAAAAGGATAGACTATAATGTAATCCTAAGTTTGCAAAAGAAAAAGTTTAATTATATAATACTAGAAATAGCTACATCAAAATATTAATAAAAATTATTACTGTCTGTGAAAAGAAATAGTTTATCATTACCTGCCCAGTGCCTAACCTAGACAGTTACCATGGATGCAGAGCAGGCTACTTAAGTCATGTAATCTGTGCCTTCCACTTGGGTCTCTAACTCCTTGTGCCTTAGACAGTGGCTAGACATAGTGATGCAACCAAACCCTGATACAAGTTGAAGTTTTTAATATTTTCTCCTTATTTGAGAGCTTATAAGATTTGCGTATTTAAGAGGACAACTGACATGTTTAATAACTAGACTCAAGTTCTAGGACTGTCTTGGCTATATTACTGGACAGATGAATACAAGTTTTGGTATCTCACTGTGGTTTTGATGTGCATTTTCTTGGTGGCAAGTGATGATTTTTGTGTGTGTGTGCCTGTTGGCCTTTGGTATCTTTTGGGAGTAGTGTCTGTTTATCTCTTTAGCCCATTTTGATTGCTTTCTTCCCTTTTTATTGAGTTGTAAGAGTTCTTTGTAGATATTGGATATTAGCCCCTTGTCAGATGTATTATGTGTAAATATTTTCTCCTACTCAGTAAGTTATCTTATTGTTTTAATGAATTTCTTTTGCTGTGCAGAAGTTTTTCAGTTTGATGCAATTCGGTTTATTTGTACTTTCATGATAGCACTATTTACAATAGCTAAGTTATGGAAACAATCTAAGTGCTCAAGGACAGATGAGTGTATTAAGAGGATGAGGTGTATGTACACAATGGAATACTACTCAGGTATAAAAAATGGAGATGAAATCTTGCCATTTCTGACAACACAGATGGGTATTAATGCTAAGTAAAATAAGTCAGAATGGGAAACATCAAAACTGAATGATTTTACTCACATGGAATATAAAGACACAAAACAAAGGAACAGCAAAATCAAGCCAAGACAAATACTAAAATCAGGATGTAGAAATGAGGCTACTAGAAGGAGAAGGGAAGGGTGGGGAGAGGCGGCCTGATGGACTATGTTGGTGCTTTGATGGTGGATGTGATGTAGTAAAATATATCTCAAGAGGTGTGAACCTGTACCTCTGAGTCATATATAGTACTGTAAACCAACCCTCTCAAAAAAAAATACAAAAAATTAGATGTTTTGGGTTTAGCTTCATCTCTAAAAGGAGGGATTTGATTAGATGTTTTTTTTTTCAAATAATGGTAGCTCTGAAATTCCATGTGAAAGATTCATCAGAGAATTGGGTTTCATTCTACTGTCTGAATCTTTATTTATCCATTGTTACACGAGAAGACAGAGCCCTAAGAGTAGTAAGGTTGGACAGGAGTTCAGCTCACTGGTTAATCATTGGCATAATGGAGAGTCAGATTTGGGGATCATTGAATGAATGGACTGGAAGCTTCAGGATGCTGTTTGTGAGAGCAGGGTTCTAAAGCGGAGCTCTGCTATTTCCCAATACATTTTGTGAAGTAATTGTGTATGTGTTATTTTCCCTCTTCTATTATATTGTGACATTTCCCCTTGTATACAGAGGGAGAATAGCACAAATTAGGACTTACTCATTGCTTTGGAAAGTGGACTAAATGGATCATGGCAGGAAATGCATGAAAGACATTTAGGAAGAGAAAAATAGAAAAAGAGCTTCAGGAATAAAGTGACAGGTCCTTGAGACTCACCAAGAAGTGCTGTTCAGCTTGAAGGTGACGGCAGCACTGCGAAGGTGCATGTAAGAGTCTTTTGAAAAGGACAATTTCTCTCAGAATGTGTGGAGATATATTTCTCAATAGCCCTGAACTTTTGGCACCAGGTGGCCTTCTCGGTATTTCAATTTATTTTTATAGACACTTCCTGATGAACACCTATTCTTTTTTCTTCATTGTTTATAATGGGTCGTTCAAATATCCGAATGCACAGTGACCAGGCATCTGAATGAGCAATACTCTCAATAATTCTTAAACTCTCCTGATAGGATGCGTAAGCCATTAAATAAAAAGGGTGTCCTTGGTTTGCAGGCAATGGGATGGGGTGGGGGGAGTTGCTTCTATTTGGTAAAGTGACAGGAGGTTCCAGGGGGCTGTTGAGAGTCTAGATAGCTAGTAAGAGATGAGAAAAAACTTTTCAAGACTTTCATTTATCTTGTTTTGTGGTGTTAGAGTTCTTGAGGAGTTCAGGTATAATCACAGCCTTCTGTTGCAACAGGAAGCACCATCTGCTGAAGCATTCTGTAAGCAATATAACATCTCTCCAGAGATAGTTTAGCATTCAATTCACAAAGAAGGATGGCGGAGACTTGTAAACAAAAGGAAACAACTGAAGCAGTGAAGAATAGGCTGTGCTCTAAACATTCAATATGTTTCTTTATAGCTGAGAAGCCCTGTAATGCGACAAAACCCTGGCAGGGTTCTCCGATGTATTAATTGTTTTATGTGTGTGTGTGTATCTGTGTGTGTTTAAATTTCAGTCTTGAAATCATCTAACACACTCGCCTGATTTTTTTTTTCTTTTGTGATTTTTGTTTTTGTTTTTCATGATAAACCTTTTTTTTTTTTAATTCACTAGGTGGATCATGAGTCCTTACTGTTGAAAAACTTTTAACGAAGTAGTAATTATAATTGCAAAACCTGTACTTTATGTAAAATTATGTTGTGTGTGTGGGGGGGAGCTAATGGTACATCAAGGGCTGGGAGCCTTAGATATTATGATATAAAATGGGGTCTTAGCAGATCTTAGTTACATGATTTCCAAAAATATTTCTTATTTAAAAATTTGCTATTTGCCAATAGTCACCAAATCTATGTAGATATCATTTTGAAAACATTGCTTTGTACTATAAAGAAGTGTCCTTTGGAAATAAATCTGCCTTGTTCAAAGTTCAAATGTTCAAGAAAGGAGTTCTCAATTTTCTATAGTCCATTTTGTCTCTGATGGACACAATGGTAGGGGGTGAAATTTCAAATACTGCAGAAAGAAAAGACATCAACCTTTAAGGTTAATTCAGTTCTTTAAGGAAAGCTCAAATGTTAAGAGTGATGAGTGAACGATTTGGGGGGAAATTTGTATTTATGAAGGTATTCTACCAACTCTTTTTAATAGATACATAGACTTGAAAGATTTTGATCTTTAGTTATATGTTTTCCAAAACCAGTCAATATTTTATTTTATAGTTTCCACAGTCTGGAAAAATTCACCTTAGCATTGATGATGAACAAAAATGTTAGCTTCAGAATCTAGATTGAAATGTCCTAAATTGTGAATTTGTAGGGAAAAAACACTTAAATGTCTTTCCCTTCAAAAAAAGTGTAATTCTGGGCCTCCCCGGTGGCGCAGTGGGTTGAGTGTAGCGCTGTGACGCTGTCTGCAGCCTCTGCAGCGCGGGTTGGATTCCCGGCCAGCCAGGGAGATTCCCACATGGCATGGCAGACCTCTCCTGTCTCACCCACTGCTCCCCTCAGCAGTGCTTTTGGTCCATCTGCCTGTTCTGCTCCCCGCTCTATCTCTGTCTCACCCTCCCACACCTCTGGCCTATACCCTTGTATAAAAATAAATCTTGTATAAAAATAAATCTTTAAAAAATAGGTGTAATTCTTATTGCTATATAATTATATAAATTGATACTCTATTGGCGTACATGTGCATACATGCACTCTACCTCAATAATTGTTTTATCCAATGGTCTTTATTTCCTTGTAGAAATTTACTGTCATAATTAAAACAAGTCTCATTATTTTCCACTTCTACTCCCATGTAATAGATCACTGACATTTTTGCAGTGGGCCATTAGGCAATACAGATTGAATTGTTTTCCCCTATATTTGTCAGTTTACTGCTTTTAAAATAATTAATAACCTGCTTATAGCATCCCTTGTAACTCTGCTGGCTTCCACTAGGAGGGAGCATTTTACTTTTTAGGATCACAGATTGTCTGGGGAGAACCCCAGACAACAACCCCCTCATGATCTGGATAAAGCAAATTGTGTGATATTGTTTATGTTGTCCATGGCGGTATTCTATTGACTATTTTGGTCAATTAGAGCATGTTTAATGGTTTGGTATGCTTTCGACAATCTTGTGAAATAAGTGCTGTTGGAGACCTGCTTGGTCCTGGTTGCAAAGCAAGCACTGAGTAACTCTGCTTTCCATCCTGCCTGCTTCTGACATTTGCTGCTAGTCTGCACTCAATTAGTGTGTGATTTCAAACCTCTGGTCTATATGCAGACATGATTGTCCTTTCTATAGAGCAGATCAGGACTTAGATATTCCATGGTTCCTAATACTGACATAATGAAATACCATTTATGTATATACACACATACATATGTCTCCAGAATCATAGATATATTATTCCATATGTGAACATGTAACTTTGTTGACATATACCATCCACTTCATCACAATGGTCTATGATTTTAATTAAAAATCAAGTTTCTATTTTTATGACTTCTAAAATATTATGCAAACTAAACCACTTATATAATGATGAAAAGGCAGCAGAATAACATTCACTCATTCATTCAGCCATACATTCAACATCTTTTATATACTTACTGAACATCTATTTTATATTAAGTATTAAGTTCTAGTGCTAGAATAATCCTACAGGAGATCTTTAATTTGATATCACTTTGTATTTTCTATTGATTGGGGTGATAACACTGACACAATGTGGCCAAGGGGATTGCCTTTAATTTGGTCCATTATGGGCTGGCTTATGTTCCTTGATTCTCTTGCCTGATGTAATTTCCTAGGAGATGGTCTTTAAGCATCTGTGGACACTTAGCTCAAAATGTGTTCCTAAGGATAGTTGCCTTATTTATTATCTCCAGGACATTGATCTCTTTGAGTCCTTCTTTTTTGTGTGGGTTTCTTGGTCATGAGTAGGGTTCAGGTTGTGGGAGTGGCCCCATCTTATTTTGCTCCATCTCCATGCCTTTATCACCTTTGAGTGAGAAGTGGGATTAATAATACAGATTAATCTGAATAAACCTGAACCAGCAAGAATCAGAGAACTTCAAGGGTATTTGTAGGATAAGCAAATGCATCTCTTCATACTTGAGTCTATCTACTCATATTTTCCACACTCCAAATTTTATAAGGCTGACCTCAAGTCCAGGTGTTCTGACCCTTTGCTAGTGTCCTTATATTACTGCAGGTGCTTCTAAGTGGACTGGAACTGGCCAAGAACAAGAGTTTATGGTAATAGGTGTCTGTAAGTGCTGCTCTTTTAAATTAGCAGAGGCTTCAGCTTTGTGCTCCTTCTGTAGTAGTGTCAACATCTTCTTTATCTTTTAAATATGTAGAGAGACCTCCCCCTCCCCGAGAGGGGCATCATGATGTCTGCCTCATGATTTTTAATTGCTTGTTGAGCATGGAGTCTGTAGGCCTTAGTATAAAATTGCTATCTTAGATCATTTTCCTTGTCTGCCTGTACATCCCATTTCATGCCTTTAAAAAATATAAACAGAGACACTGCTGGACATAAGGCCAAATTAGTAATTCCATCTGACATATTGAGGCTATGCAAAATGTCCTCCAAACAATTATTTAAATTGAGCTAACTTTGGTTCCCTCAACATCCTTGACCCTAAGCTGAAATGTTTATTGGAAAATAAATGAATGAATGAATCCAAATTATTGTTTCATATTAGAAGTGTTTTGGATCACTTATTTAGAAGTTCATTGATTTTTTTGGTGACCAGAAATATGCCAAAGGGACTTAACTCTTATTTATGTCAATTAGCTTATAGGAAAGTTAGTTTCTTTATATGTCATTTTGCTTAGAGTTGTTTTTTCTAAGAAACTATTGATGTTAAGTGAAGACTTAGTGTAGGGTGTTTTTAAGTCAGTTTTCCACACAATATTTCCTTCATTCTTTTCCACAATCCAGAGACATATGAATTTTCTTCACCTAACCTATGGGTTTAGAGAATGGTTGATAGTCACATGAGTCATATACAGCCTGTCTGAGCTTCAAAACCATGTCTGTGTATGCTAAACCCAGGGCTCCTCATTCTCTAGGGCTGGTACCCTGATAATTCTTTTTATTCCCAGAGAGCTCTCCAAGTACCCTGAGCCATTCAAGACTAACTATGATCTGACTTCAAACTCTCAATCCAGTCACATCTGTCGGAGTATGACACTAATACTCTCTACCCTCCCCTCAAAAGACCTCATGATAGAGTCATGGTTGTCAGAAGCCACTCATCAACAAACACTCCCCTGTATGTAAGACTCTCTCACACTCCACAGTCAAAATGAAACCTGTCTTCCTCTCTGCTCCTGACACCATATAGAATCTGAGGTTTTGCTTCTTTCATTCAATCTCTTCTTATTCATATGGTGACTTGCTGGGTGATGACAGGGATTCTATCTTTCTCACATCTGGAAATCAAAGCAAGTGAGTGGAGGCAATGCATTCAGTTGGGTTTCAATTGAGTGGGCATGTTCACAGGAGGAAATGGCAAACATTTAGTGATAAATAATATACTCTGAGAATAATTTAAACTTCAGTTCTTTTACTCCTTTGCCAAGGATGGAAGACTAGCAGAGGAGATTTGAAATGAATCAATTATGTTTATCAGGGACCATTTTGATGAAATGAATCAATTATGTTTATCATGACCAGTATTGAGGAGGAGACTAAAATTTGTTAAGGATAACCATGATTTTGTGTTTGATATGCAAGATCATGTTCTTCCTTCCATTGACAATGGTTTTCAAGTACTACCTCTCCTGTATGTAACCTATATTATAATTTACTTTGTGCAGGGAAATTTGGCTTGAATTGGTAGAAATGAAAGGAGGCCAAATGGAGCTCCACTTAGAATGGATTTCCTCTTACCCCCCACTACTCAGTTTCTAGAGAAGACCTTCAGTATAAGAAATGAGATTTACGGGGGTGTACAACAAGTTGAAGGGGCCACTTGTCTCTTACACCAATACAATTCATGTGTAACTTTCCTTTTCCTTTCTTTTACTTGTATAGCGGGACTGTGTTCTTTCTCAGTAAAGCAGGCACCCCATTTTATCTTAAAGTCAATCTCCTTTCTAGAAAAAATTTCAGTAGTTAGATCTGTGCTTTCATTCAGTTCAGTGCATTGAGGTTAATATTTAACTGTTTTGTTGCTCACTCAGATTCCCCAAGTATGAGCTGAGGAGCAGCTGTTTGCCCCAAGAGTCCCTAGATATTCAGGCGCTCCCATTGGCTTTCTTTATTACTTGATCACCACTGTCACTAATGCAAATCTATTCCTCCACATGAAGAGCAACATTAATTTTATGTTGTTTACGTACTCTTGCCATAAGGTTAAGCAATCCTTACTATTAAGCTTGATGAAATTGCATTACCTTAATGAAATGCACTTTACTGATAAAGAAGAATGTCACTTTCACAAGTGGAAGCTCTGTTAGCAAATTTTTATGAGAGAATTCCCAAAATCATATCTTAATTGCTTGGACAGCTGTGTAGTTTACATAACGAGCAAACAATGCCAAGGTTTTTTATTTCCTTTGTCAGCTGTACTGGATGTTAGTATGCATGGTGGACCTTTTTTGGGCCTTTTATTACTTGATTGCAAATCATTCTTCATTGTTGCCCAAATTTATGGAAGGACATTGCTCCCTGAGGTGCCATTTCCTTTCAGGTCTGTAACTGAACATGACTGATGGCGCCAGAGTAACAGTTGCTTATTACTGCGTTCACTGAGCTGTGATTGCTCCAATACTTTATGTTGGCAGATGTGTTTCCCTAGGAACAGCATCTCTGAGACAGAGGTCATTGATCAAAACCCCTCTGGCTGTTCCATTATGTGCAAATTATTGCTAAAAGCAGAGAGGCTGCAAGGGAGGTGGTATGTACTCATTGCAGATCTAAGGGAGGGAGGTCCAAAAAAAAAAAAAAATAGAAAGGCAAGTGTAATGAAGCAGAAAAAAATTCCACCTAAACAAGAACAATGTTTTTATAATATGAATGAATAGAGGAAAGTGGAAAACTAAGTGTGTTTGAAAGACACACAATGGAGAAAGAGTCAGATTTTATCATTCTGGGCTAACCTCTAAAACTGGGCTTGCTAAGCATCCTTGGCAGCTATTCAAGGCTAGATGGGGGCATGTATGTGGGCTGTACCCAGAGCGCTGCTGCCTAATAGGATAAGGCTTAGTGCAGTTAAGACCTTACTATCTTCTCTCTATTTCTAGCAAAACTTGTAGAAAATGCAGGAGAAGCATCGGGCCGTATATGGAGGTCTCCATGACTCCTAGCTTCTAAAAGAAGGATGGAAGTGATACTGGATTGATTAATAAATGGAAAGCAATTATCTAGACTGTCCTTTGCTCAGGCTTGAGAGACTGAGACTTGTTACTTTTCTGCTCAGCTCTAGCAACGGCTCTTCTCAGCAGATTTCATTTCAGGAAAGCTGCCTGGTCCCCCATGTGGGTGTCTGTCCCTTGCTAGCTTCTGTGTAGGATGGCTGTAGGACTGTAGGATGGCTCAGCTATAATATATGACCTGCTCTCCAGGCAAGTCTTCAGTGGTACGAGCCTTCCTAGACACAGATGTCACCACCCTGCCTTTTTTTTTTTTTTTTTTTTTAGTATTGACAAGACTCATCTTGTTTTTATTGCAATTCAGTTTTCCATATTTCTTTATTATTATGCCAAGCTTTTCCCAAGATATAAGCCATCACTCTCTAACCACATATTAGAAGTTTCAGAATCAGCGTATGCTAATTCATGGGACATTGATATACCATGTTAGGTAGACTGATGTTCAGGTGTTGCTAGGATCCTCTAAAACACTGTATCTGCCCCCGGATGTAACTCTCCCATGAACCTTAAAGAAAGATGAGGTAATTTTGGAAGCTCCTTTATTTGCAAGCAAGGTACGTAGCAGAGGGCTGAGCAAAGCTTTATGTTTGTGATTCCTGGGGACTGCTAATGTTCTTTGATGTGGCAGGCAGATTTGACACCTTTTAAAAAAAAAAAAGATTTATTTATTTATACAAGCACTGGGTACAGTCAGAAGCGTGGGTGGGTGAGAGAATTCACCAGAGCCAGAGCAGGGAGCAGAGCAGGCAGAAGGACCAAAGTACACTGCTGAGGGGAGCAGCGGGTGGCAGGAGAGGTCTGCGCGCCATGTGGGAACCTCGCCCAGAGGCCGGGGATCAAACCGGAGCTGCAGAGGCTGCGGGCAGCTTCCCAGCCCAGAGATCTACTGTTGTGCCACCGAGGAGGCCCAGATTTTATACCTTTCTGATGGCAGTTATCAGAACGATGAAGTTAACCTGTTAAGGAATACTTTCCACAGAGTTAAAACTTGACTCTCATACATATGTAAAATGAATAAATTTCGGGCCTCCCCGGTGGCGCAGTGGTTGAGCGCTGGGTTGCAAAGCTGCCCGCTGCCTCTGCAGCGCCGGTTGGATCCCCGGTTAGCCGGGGAGGGTCCCACATGGCGCGCAGACCTCTCCTGCCGCCCGCTGCTCCCCTCAGCAGTGTACTTCGGTCCTTCTGCCTGCTCTGCTCCCCGCTCTGGCTCTGGTGAATTCTCTCACCCTCCCACGCTTCTGACTGTACCCAGTGCATGTATAAATAAAATGAATAAATTTCAAAGACTTTAACTCATTAATTAAATGAGACTTTAACTCATTATTGAATGAGGGAGCCAATAAAATGATATAATGGCCAATTCAAAGAAGAATGCAAAGAACTGATGCATGTATGGATCAGGAATATTGAAATGAATTTGTAAAGGGATTCAAAACTGCCTTGAGAAGGTATTGAATTTGCATGTCTATTAACAAAAATTCTTTACATTGTTATTTGTTTGTGATAAACTTAATTTCTATAGGATAGAAAGAGTTACATTTAGATAAATAATAGCAATATTAATAAATACCACTTATTTAATGCTAGTATTGTGTTAGTGTTTTTCTTTTTAACCTAATCAATTCACTCTGTAACATAATGTTGTTCTGATGCTATTTAGGAACAAAGATTATTGCCTTTTTGAGAAATATGTTATTTGTTGTCCTACTCCCTCACCCAGTTTACCCCCTAGAACAACAGGAGATTAAAGATAAACTAGTTTTAATAGAGCAGACAGACATTAAGTAGGTAATTGTAAGTGATAAAGTTAACTTTTCAGTACAAAGAGAGTATGAAGAAGTGGGGACCTATTTTTCAGTTTTAAGCCATCTCAATATTTTTCTTCCAGCTTCTTCAGATGAGTAGAGCATGGGGATAAGTAGAACAGATAACTGAAAAACAGGCTGGGTCATATTGTAGCAGTTCTTGATGGAGTGGAGAGTTTGTAGTTAATTAGGTTGACAATGGAAGACCATTGACTGTTCTGAGTGGGAAAAGTGGTATTGTTATAGTCATGCTTTAAAAAGATTAGTCCAACAGAAGTATCTGGAATGACTTAGAAAAGGAAGAGATGAGAGGGGAGGCAATTTAGCTATTCCAATAGTTACAATGGGAGGTTAGTAAGAATTTGAACAATAATGTAGAATGAGTGATCACAAGTGTTACTTCAAACAGAGCTTTTGAATTTGGAGATATTGACTGTTAAAGAAAGCCCCAATATGGAATCAAAGGATGTTGTACAATTTGGCAACTACTTTGTGGTTTAGCTCTTTGTGACTTAAAGGATGATAAAGAATATTAACAAAAATAGAAAACTTTGGAGAAAGTGGCATATAGAGGGGAAAAAAAGATGTATCGAACTTTATAACTACTGATTTTGAAATGTAAATAGAATGTTCAAATGAAGATGTCTGAAAAGCTGTTGGAAATGTTAGGAGTGATGCAATCTCTGGAGAAAAGTGTATAAAAAGAGAAAATTCCTGTGCTGAGGACTGACATGCAACTACCTATATTTATGGGAGCAGGAAGAGAAAGTAGAGCTAAAATTGGGGTAGAAATTGATCAGAGAGATATGGGAGAGTCAGTTTTAATGGAGGCAAGAGAGAAATGTCAGCCTTCAGTGATGGGAAGGCTGGTGCTGGGTTGTAAGAGTTAATAAGTGGGAGGGAGACACAGGGGGGAATATAATCAGAATACATGTTCAGTAAATTGTCTTTGAAAAGAGATAAAGAAAGATATAAGAGGGGCCTCCCTGGTGGTGCAAGGGGTTAAGCACCGCACCATGAAGCTGTCCACAGAACTCTGCAGCATGAGTTTGATCCCCGGCGGGTCAGGAAGCAACCCACATGGAGAGGCA
This sequence comes from Talpa occidentalis, assembly GCF_014898055.3. Classification (NCBI taxonomy): domain Eukaryota; kingdom Metazoa; phylum Chordata; class Mammalia; order Eulipotyphla; family Talpidae; genus Talpa; species Talpa occidentalis. The sequence continues at coordinate 49,150,043 of NW_023605083.1, read as the reverse complement.
GACCTCTCCTGTCTCTCCTGATGCTCCCCTCAACAGTGTGTTTCAGTCAGTCTGCCTGTTCCATTCCCTACTCTGTCTCTGGTGAATCCTCTCACCCCTTGCATCTCTGGTCTGTAGCCCAGCTCTTGTATGCATAAATACATAAATCTTATGCAAATCTTAAAAAAAATAAATCTTAAAAAAAAGATTAAAAGAAAGACACAGAATTATAATTTTAGTTTGATCAGAGTGGAGGGAAGTTTTTTAGGTTGTGGGAAAATCAAGCATGATACTAAGTTAAAAAACCTAGGTGTGAGAAATTGAAAATGTGACTCAGAATCGGAAAAATTCTGGAACAGGAAGAGATGAAATCAAGAGGTAAAATAGAAAAGCATTTTGAGACTAAGTTAGAGGGAAGTTAATAAAAACTAATGTCTATGAAACTGATCTTTGTAAGGGTGAAACTCTAACCTAAGATAAGTGATGAGGTTTAAGCAGTTTTGAAACTTTGCATGTTGGAGGCCTTTGCAGTCCACCAATACCCAGATCCACCACCTTTTGCTAAGGCAACAGCAAAGGTCGGAGGGTAGTACCTGGCATGGGTGCTTGGAAAGTAAGTAGGTAGCTAATTGGATGGGAGATCTATAAACAATAATCAGTTGTTGTATGAAGGTAGAGGGCCTGGAAGTGTTTTATGTTATGTTTATGAGAAAAACATGAATGCATAGTTGGAAAGGTGGACAATTAGTTTGAAGGTGGACAATTCTTTTGAAGAATCACCCTGAGATTCCTAAAAAAAATACAATTGAATTAATATAAAAAAGTAAAAGGTATAAATGAGTTCTTCTTATTCTAGAGTTAGAATGGTTTTGATCTAACAAAGTTAGAGAGGATAATAAGATCTTTGAGGGTGTGTGTGTGTGTGTGTGTGTTTGTATGTGTGTGTGTGTCTGTCTGTGTCTGCCCGTGCATATGTGTATCCAATGCAAGATATAGGTGGAGGAAGTTGGCAAGTTGCAGCAGGAGAATTGTGCTAGAAGCCTACCACCAGATATTTTCCTCTCATTTTCTTGCTAGTCTTGGGCCATTTCACTGCTAATCTACACATCCATCAAACAAACAGGAAGGGGAAATGGAGAGTTGAATTACAAATCTGTCACTTTTGTTATTCTTGGCAGTTCAGGTTCAAGTTTCGGTGGGGGCAGAATTTGAAACAAATGACAAAAATTAGATTTCCTGATTGTGAGAACATTGTTATGGATAATGAGTCAACTACTTGAAATGCTACACAGAGGGCAGATTTATGGCTTCTTTGGGTGTTCTATGGAGTTGGAATACATTTTTTTCAGTGAAATTGAGTCACCAAAGTTGCTTTTCCTTAAGATTTTTTTATGTCATCTGATGGAAAGAAACAACAAAAAATCATAGAGCATCTGGGGAAATAAAGTATAGTGGGTATGAATTTCACAGACCACAGACTTATATGTGCAAACATGAAACTTAGGTCCTATTTCATGCCTTTTTTTGACTTAAAAGGAGAAATCTTGTTGCTATGATTCAAGATAAGCACAGGCAACTTTGCTTTTTAGCCATTTCATGATAAACATAGTCAAAACCAGTGCTCGTGATCTCCCACATCTCCCCAGTGCAGAAGCTAAATTGCTAGAGCTTATATATTTCATGGTATGGGGAGGGGAATACTTGGCCCATGTGTGTCCTCTGTCTCCTGCTGGAATCCACCAAATTTGTGTCTCACCTTGTCTGGTCATTTGCTCATTGTCTCCTGTCGGTACCTGGGGTCCACTGCCATTATCTTTGCCATAATCATCTGTTTCTTTTATTCCCTTGCTGTCGGTGTCTAGTTCCCTAAGATGTCACTGAAGCCAATATCTTGGAAGGTGTTGCCTCTGTTTTCTTCCATGTGTTTTTTAGTTGTGGGCCTTACATCCAAGTTTTTCATATATTTGAGTTGATTTTTATTGTTTGAGAGAGTGGTCTAGTTCCATTCTTTTTCAGTTTTTCCAACATAATTTGTAGAAGAGACTTTCCTTTCTTACATACTCTTGGCTCCTTTGTTATAAATTCACTATTCATATAGGTGGGTTTATTTCTGGACTCTAAGGTCCATTTCTTTTTCTTTTTCTTTCTTTTTTTTTTAGCAAGTCACTTCTGTTTTATTTATTTATTGACTGATATTAATTTTTTTATTTTTTTACATCATTGTTCATTTTAAACAATATTTGCTTCCCCCCACCCCCTCAGGTGTATTCCCCATAGAGTTTCCTTCCCCAATGCACCCGTGCACCATCACCTCAGTCCCCTTGCTTTTCCTATCCCCCCTCTAATCCCTCTCCTGCCTCCTCCCCTGCAGTATGTCTCTGATTTATAATTGTCCATTTTTGCTTTGTTGTGTTTTGTATTGTTATTAGTTTTTTTTACACTGATGTCTTATTTGGTTCCCCTATATTTCTGCTATAAGTGAAACCATCAACATCCCTTATAATCCCTTGTAAATTATTATGTCATATGCAAATTAAAACCACATTGAGATACCACCTTATACCAGTGAGAATGGCACATATCAAAAGAACAAGCAACAACAAATGTTGGCGAGGATGTGGTAAAAAAGAAACTCTCCTACATTGCTGGTGGGAGTGCAAACTGGTCCAACCGCTATGGAAAGCTGTCTGGAGCTTCCTCAGTCTGCTAAAAATGGAGCTACCATACTCCTGGCAATTCCACTACTAAGGATCTACCCAAAAGGACACAAAAACATTGATTCAAAAGAACACCTGTACCCCTATGTTTATTGCAGCACTATTTACAATAGGTAAAACCTGGAAACAACCCAAATGCCCAAAAATAGATGACTGGATCAGGAAGATGTGACATTTATACACAATGGAATATTATTCACCAATCCAAAGGATAAATGATGCCATTCGCAGCCATGTGGATGGATCTAGAAGGAATTATGCTCAGTGAAATAAGCCAGAAGGAAAAAGAAAAATATCTAAGGTCTATTTCGTTGTATGTGTAATGCCACACTGTTTCAATTACTCTGGTTTTGTTGTAATAGTATAGTTTGAAGTCTGAGATGTGTACCTCTATTCTTTTTTGTCAAGAATAGCTTGGGTTCTTTAGGATATTTGTGGTTCCATGTAAATTTTATTAATCTTTGAAGAATGCCATAGAGGTTTTGCTAAAGACTATTGAATCGGTATATGCTTTGGGTAAATGGCCACTTTAATAATGTTAACTGTTCCTATTCATGAGCAAGACAACTCACCATTTCCTAGTTTCTTCTTTATTTCTTTAACAAAATCTTATAATTTTAGTTGTGCTTGTATTTCATCTCTTTTGTGAAGCTTATTACTTTGTAACTAATTTTTTGCAATTGTAAATGGTATTTTCTTGATTTTTTTTTCTCTTCTAGTTGATTGTTTGCATATAGTATTTCAATACATGTTTATATACTTGTTTTGTAGCCTGCCACTTTACTGTATTGATTGATGGTTTCTAATTGTGTTTTAGTGAAATCTTTAGAGTTTTCTATGCATATTATTATGTCATGCAAATAACAATAGTTTTACTTTTCCTTGGAAATTTGGATTCATTCATTTCTATTGCCTAATTACTCTAAATAGGACTTCCAGTACTATGTTGAATAGTATTGGATAAAGGGATATTCTTATCTTGTAACATTTAGTTTTTCAGAGTTTTTAATCATAAACAAATGTTAAATATTGACAAATACATTCTTTCTACTTATTGATATGATCATATGATTTTTATCTTCCCTTTGTTGATGCAGTGATTTAATTGATTAAATTGCTTAAACTGAATCATACTTGCATTCCTGGGATAAATCTCACTTGTATAATCCTTTTAATGTATTCTTGAATTCAGTTTTATATGATTTTATTTAGGATTTTTGCATTCGTGCTCATCGGATATTCGTCTTTTTCTTTTTTTTGATGAAGTCATCTATTTTTGGTTTTCAGAGTGATGTTGACCTCATAAAATGTGTTTGGAAACATTCACTCTTCAAATTTTTGGAAGAATTGAGATGTGTAGGTATTAGTTAATCTTCAAAGATTTAGTGGAACTCAAGAGTGAAACAATCTGGTCCTTAAATTTTGTTTTTTGGGGAGACTTTTCATTATTCCTTCACTGTCCTTTCTTGTAATTGGTCTGTTTGGGTTTTCTACTTCTTTCTGATTTAGTGTCAAGGTTTGTATTGCTCTAAAAATTTGTCCATTTCTTCTTGATTTCCCCATTTGTTGCCACAAAGATGATTAATAACAGTGTCTTATGCTCCTCTGTTTATTTGAACTGTGTATCTGTTCTAATTCTATTTCATTTCTGATTCCACTTATTAGAGTTTTTTCCCTTTTACTCTTAATGAGTTCAGAGGCTTGTCACTTTTGGTTATCTTTTCAAAAAACTAACTTTTGGTTTATTTGATCATTTATACTATCTTTTTGAATTATATTTTATTTCTGCCCAGTTTTCTTTATTTTTTTCCCTTGTAGCACTGCATTGTGTAAACATGTCATCATTTGCTTATTCATTCATACCTCTTGATCAACATTTGGGTTGTTTCCAATTTAGGCTATTTTGAATGAAGCAGGTAGAACTTTCATGTGTACATCTTGTTGTGGATATGTGTTAATTTCTCTTGGGTAATCATTGAGAGTGAAGTGTTTCAATGATAGGGTAGATGTTAGTATAACATTTAAGAAGCTACGAATAGTTCCAGAACAGTTATACAATTTATACTCCTGCCAGCAGTGGTTGAAAATTCTACATGATCCATATCCTTGGCAATAATTGATATTGCTGGCCTTTTAAAATTTATCTATTCTAATGGGTATCTAATGGGATCTCATTGTAATTTTTAGCATTTTTCTGATTGCTAATGATATTGGCCATTTTTTATGTTCTTGTTGGCTAGTCATGAATAATCCTTTGTAGAGTGTTTTTTAAAGTTTTTTGTCTAGTTTTATTGTATTTAAATTTTCTTGAATTTTAAAATTTTTTAAATATTCTGTATTCAAACCTTAAATATTCATAGTCAGAAACATCTGATCTTAACTGGTTTTGTCTTAGCATAAGAAAATTATGTAAAAACTGTTTGTAAATACTGTCTATCTAACCGTACATAAGATGACAGCCACATGGCTATAAATTGTTGACCAGAATGGAGAGGACACGGACACTCCTGCCTTCTGCAGTGATGAGCACAAAACTTGGACTGCCCTTATAATAACAAGATAAGTCATAGTAAGGTTTACATTTTGTGTCTCTGTGTGTGTTTGTATGCATTTTCTTTTTCAGAGAGGGAGCTTCTAAAGTTGCCACTGAATAAAAGAAACAAGTTCAATTACAGAGCTGTGTGATTGTACTTTTCCCAGGGGCAGGCTGCTCTCCTCCAAGAGCCTTCGATTATCTTCCTGCTGGATACAACTACAATTCACCTGAAGTGGTGTCAGCAGGACTCTTCACCCTGTGCCAGATAATAGCTTCTCCTTTTAGCGTTAAAAGATCATATCCTCTTGTGGTTCTTAGGAGTAAGAATCTGGCCTAAGGAAGCATACAGGAGGTTCTGCTTTGGTGAATAAGAAATAGTGAGAACTGGGTTGGTTTGGAGCAATAATCAAGAAGAAAATCTTAGAGTCTGGCAACCCCCGTCTAGTTATTGAATTCAGACTGCTGCTCAACACATTGTGGTGTCAGGTCCTTCCTTAAAAGTTTCAGTAGTTCGTGATATCTAGAATGTGGAGTTCAAAGTCTTTCAACATTAAGTATAAACTGACTTCACTAGTCCCATAACTCACAGGTTATATATTCCTGTAGGAATATAAATGCCATAGTCATTAGTGTTGCCAAAAAACTATTTCCAACTCAACTCTTTCTGAAAGCATGGTAGTTTGTTGGTATGGTTGTGACTTGCTTTGATGAATGAAGTATGTGAGGAAGTGCCATCTGTCACTTCTAGCAGAAATATCTGTGATTTCAAATGCATATTTCCAGTTGTGGAATTCCAGTCATAAAATTGGAGTATGGTATATTGTGCTCCCAATTTACTTAGAGAAGCACTTAAATATATGCATATGAAGGTGGGTTGACAAATCAGGGGCTTGGAGGAAAATCAGGTTGCTCTATACCAATATCAATAATCCACTACCACCTGCCTTGTCTCTTTGGGTTTTGAGCCCCGCATCAATAATATGGCATAATTATATTTACTTTGTATCTTAGTCTGTTTGGGCTATGATAATAAGAATATTATGTACTGGGAGGCTTAAATTATAAACATTTTTTTCTTATACTTCTGGAGGCTTGGAAGTTTGTGGTCAAGGTGCTAGAAAATTCATTTTCTGGTGATGATGTGCCTCTTGGTCCATGGATGACTGCCTTTTCCCCACAAGCTCATTTAGCAAAAAAGAACAAGGAAACTATCTGGGATGTCTTTCATAAGTATACATCCCGTTTGTGAGGGTCCATATCATCACCTGATCAGCTTCCAAAAGCTTACCTCCACCACCGTCATGATGGGGTCTAAGATTTCAATATATGTGTTTTATGGGGAGACACAAATACTTATTCCATATACCTTTGAAATACAAGAAACAATGTTGAAGAACTCTAGACACAATCATTTATGTTATCTCCTGCTTTATCAAGCAAACTTGTCAAGCAGTTAAATTTATTGAATTTTCAAAATGAACAATAGGAGATACTGACTGAAACAATTAGCATTTCTGATTTGGGGCTAGATTGTTATTCTTGATAAGAATACTCATCAAGTATGTTCCATTTTGACATTTAACAGGAGATCTATTTTTGTAAGGAAAATTCACTGCAGTCTTTCAATGATCAAATCCAAAACAAAAGTAAGCAGTCTTTTGTTTTCTAACCCATCATATTTGATGCCAATAAGCTGGTAACCAAGTGTAAACTGGGTACTAGTAGGAGTTAGTACAATGTCCAATTTGTGTGTCTTACTAGATTGTCCCCTAGTTATTTACCACCTCCCCAGATCTCTAAGTTATATTGGGAGAATTACATTGACCTTAAAATGTCTGACATAGAGGAATTTTATTAATAAATTTATTTCTAGAATGATTAAATTATTTCTAGAATTATTAATAAAATTATTTCTAAGTAAATTTATGTAGTGGGATTGAATCACTCAGGAAAAAAATTTCACTGATTTTTTTGAAGTGAAGCAAACTTGTTCTATTTTCCTAATGTCAGTAAGCAGAAAGAGATATAACAAATTACTTGAATTTTTAGACATTTCATGTAAAATATAATTATTTTATTATGAGCATTAATTATCATGCAGCTCAATGAGTTGACTTCTTTTTCGTGGTTTACAGATTACAGATTGTCAGGGAAATTACATATAATTTGTTTTCCAAATTAAATTATTAGACAGTGGCATGGCTAGTGCACTCAAAAATTAACTGGGAAAAACATTAATAATTAAAATGTCAAGTGTAGGGTAAAAGGAAGACATCTCCTCATACTTTCAAATTATGCTTGTTGGAAAAGTCAAATTGAAAGTTTGGGCCTAATAATAGATATAATGAAGGGAGGGAAGTGTCATGACTGTGAGGCTATTTCAGAACTTTTACTCTGTCTAAGTCATTTATTTTTAGTATATCATTTAATTTTTACAATCTTTTTCTAGAATTCTGAGTATTCCCAGATTTTGTCACAATATTTAAAAATTTGCTGACCTTTCAAAAGGAGGAGGGCTAGTGATTATAATCTCATTCCATTCAAAGAATAGGAGCCCCATACAGGTAATTGTGTGGCTCTACCTTATCAATGGCAGAGGAAAGATTAAATGCCAGGTCTGTTACATTTCCTGCCATGGGCTCTTTCAGCTGCACCATACCCCGCCACACCTTAGACTGTCACATTTCTGCAATGCCAAAGGCACAGAGATGAATAAAGCAGAGCTGTAGTCAGGCACCAATTGAGCAACTGGTTTATGCAATCAATATGGTTTCTCTTTACTGTAGATGGCAATGATTTCTTGTGGAGGATTTCTAGAATGAAGATAACAGACTTATCAATCTCAATGTTCTCCAGAAAACTAGAGAAAAGCAAGCATTATAGGTATGTAAAACAAAACCACAAACTCCATGTTCTGATAAACTGGAAAAAAACTTATAAAAGAATTTGTAAAGGGTGGTAAGTTAGTTTCGTGAAAGAGATATTGGGAGTGAGTCAAGAGAAGCAGGGGAGAGAGAGATGATAGCATTGGGGACAGAGAATTAGAGGAGTGTGTGTGTGTATGTTCGAGAGAGAGAGAAAACCTGGAAAAGCAATGAGATTCAGAGAAGACGCTCTGCTTTAAGCAAATCCCACAGTTCAGTTATATTTGAAAAAGGCTGCCTTGCTTTGTGGCTGAAGAGAAGAGAACCCTCTGTAATGTGAAAATCAGTTAGCCTGGAATACTAACCTGTTCCTCCCAACAATAGGAAATTCCTTAAAACTAGTTGATCTGTAAAATGCCAACAGATTTAATAATGAACAATGAGAAAGAAATTTCTATAACATTTGTAAAAATATAACACAAACAGGAATTAGCAGTAAAAATATAACACCAGGAGGAATTAGCAGTTATTGACAAACAAATATGTGCCAGAAAAAAATGTTACACTGAGACATATAAAAATTGTGAATAAATATTTCAATATTAACTAAAAGCCATATGAACCCATTGTTTCTTTGAAGTAAAACCATGAAGTATTAAGATGAAAACTTGGAAATGAGATGACGAGGTATTATGAGAAAATAACAATATAAGCTGGTAGAACTCAGGAAATAAGTGAAGAAAAATCATGTAAAAAGACAAAATTGGAAGACAGTCTGACAGTAGAAAACACAGGATACATAGAAATGAGAACTGAGAAAAAGTAAAATAATTTAATGTAATTAAAGAGAATTAAAAAGGATCAAAAATAAAATAGATCCAGAGGACAAGGAAAATTGGTCCAAACAAATATGACTGTTATTATTAAGAAGAAAATGATAAACATAAATAATATTTACTTGAAATAAAGAAAATGTTCAGTATGGCTTTTAGTAAGGGAGATGCAAGCCAAAATCACAGTGAGCCTCATTTCACACACATTTGAAAAACTAAACATGGAAATACTGTATGACCCAGCAATGCCACCTTTGGGCATCTACCGCAAAATATGTATGAAACCATCAGCTCAAAACCTGTGTGCTCTACAATGTTTATTGCAGTGCTATTTACAATAGTTAGGACACAGAAGCAATCTATGTGTCTAGTGATAGAGGCCTGGATCAAGATCTTGTGGGATATACACACAATGGAATACTATTCAACCATAAGAGCAGATTAAAATGGTAGCACTTGCAGTAAGATGGGAAGAAGTTAAGATAATTATGTGCAGTAAAGCAAGTCAGAATTACAAAGACAAATATCAGATAATTTACATATCATATAATTCCATGAAACAAAAATACTTACAAAATCTATAAGATGCTGATAAACAAGTGATATTTCTGAGTTTAAGGGGTAGAGGAAAGGAGAAAGTGTCAAAGGATAATAAGGGTAGAGGAAAAAAGTTCTAAGCTTTTAAAAACAACATTCTGGCAAACTGATATAATTCAAAATGTAAATGAAACAAGAATAATATTTCCAATTCATCACTGACAAGTGGCTAAGCCCCTTAATATAGAAAAACTTTCTCAAAATTGGTAAGAAAGAGTTCCACAAACCAAAAGAACAGGGAAAGGAGAATAAAGTTGACAGAAGGCACATTCCTATACATGTGCAATTGGCAATCACAGTCATGAAAAGAAAAATAGAAATAAAATAATGGAGATGCCAGTTTTACTTATTGGGAAAAGTCTGAAAGTTTAATAACAGAACATGTCCGTGAAGCAGTTGGTGAAATATATATTCATTGCTTGGGGGAATGCAAATTAGTTTTGTAGAGGTCAATTTACAGAGTATATCAAAATTACCATAGTATTTACCCTGCACCTAGAAATTCCCCTTCTCAGCAAGTATACTCTAGATAGACTCATCTATGTTTGAAATGCTATATGTATAAGATTATTCATAATAGCATTTTTGTAATACTGGAAATATAAAAGCATGTTAATACCCCCCATAAGGGACTGATTAAATCTGTCACACTATATACCAAAATGTAACATTGTTAATATAACTGCATATAAAGCTACCTATAGTTTAATAAAGAAATTAACCAATACACTGTAGGGGAAAATAGGAATATAAATATATATATAATACATATATACATGTATATAATGTGCTATTTGTCTAAAACAGCAAAAATTATATAGGTATGTAAATATATTTATCTGTAGTATGTATAATTTTTCTATTGAAAGATTATCTGAAAATAGAAATGTTAGACTATTAACATTGTGGTGAGGGAGGAAACTGAGGAAATAGGATATAGGGAAGAAGGAATATTTTTACTGAGTAATACTTTATATTTTTGTGATTGAACCATGTGGACATATTACATGTCCAAAATAAATTTTTAAAAAAATCTACAAATTGGAATTAAAATAACTTGAATGTATACTTTCAGTTGATCCTTAGACTAGGGTGCTGACATTAGAGAACATTTTTTACAAGGTTTGTGAAACCCTAGTGTTTTGGGATCCAACAAAAATCTGAACAATATGGAGCGCTAGAATTTCCTTCACCATTTTCAACAAAGTCAATACTATGAATGTTTCTGTTTGAAAGAATGGCATCACTGATTTAAATAATATTTGAAAATATTGGGCCATATAAACACATTAGAAAACAATTCTACTTGCTTCCTCTGGCATAGTTAGAAAACCTAGGTAAAAATGGATGGCTTGCTAGGTTAATAGATCCATTGTTCTATTGCCATAGAAACACAGAAAATGTTTCTAAAGATTGACCATGAACAAAAGTTTCAGAATATGATGGTGTCTAGTTTTTCGGCTCAAATGACAAAAATCCTGAGTCAAATAAGCTCAAATAAGTGCTTGTAGTGAAGGGAGTTCCTGGAGTAGGAATCCACACCAGGTATGCTCTGCAGTGTGGACCAGATATCACCCCCTCAAAACTTGGCCTTGAGCCCCGTTTTGGCCTTGAGCCCCGTTCTCTCCACCCCTACTTACAAATATTTGAAATAGCTAATATCTTTCCATTGCATCTTTTCTGCTTAAATTTACCACATTGGACTCACAGAAGATAGCTAACTAAGGTTAAAGAAATTATAGATGGAACCAAATTTGGAACATTATAACAACTATTATCTAATACATGCAATGGGCTTTTACAAATTGGTAAAAGTAGACAAAAGAGACAATAGAATAGAAAATGGGTTAAAAAATAAGTGAAAATGCATCAATGAGCAAATACAGATGGTCAATAAAGATAGGAAAGGATGCTTATGTTCACTAGTTGTGAGTCATTAACAATTGTCAAAAATTAAGCAGAATAATTTTATGTTGAAAAGCAGGGGAAATATATGTATTCTTACAAACTTCTGGTGAAATGTGAATTGCTACAGACTTTTTGGGGAAGTAACTTGACAATATCTCCTAGAATTAAAGCTACAATCTTTTAGCCTATTGGTGCTCACACAATGGGTAACTAACCAGACTGCGTAGGTTCCTGAGAAAGCCAGATCCTCGGGGTCTGGTTAAAATGGGCAAGAAACAGCAAGATTAAAATTTGGGGTATGATTCTACCATGGAAAGTTTGTTTCAGCTTGCACATTTATCAAACCCCTTCTCTGCTAGTTATCTTGCTGTTTTAGGAATGGATTAACAGAGAATTACCCTGCCAGCTCTCTCCTGGGAGCGAGAGTTTGGAGCTATGGGATCATTTGAAGTGGGACAGCTCAAGATTTAGGCTCTGCTTGGCTTGCTCTCCAGTTTCCTCGGTGGTGCCTGGGGAGATACATTTCCATTTCCTCTTCCTTGGGCCATCTGAAGCTCCTTCCCAGTCTTTCCATCCCTGGGCTTACACACTTAGGTCTGAATCCTACATTCCAAGAGGACCCTATTGTCCTCCCCATTCCTTCCCTGCTGGCATCTTTGGCATCCGACACCCCAAGACTTCTCTAAAGCAGTCCCCAGCAGAGTTCTTCCAGAATGCAACCCATTGGCCTTCAGTTTTATCACGCTGGATTTGGCCTCAGTGTTTAAATACATTATGGAAAAATGAAAAATTATGTAAAAATATATAAAATTAAAAAAAATAATAAAGTAAAACCGTATATCTTATATCACCAAAAAATTAAAAAAATTAAAAAATAAAACAGTATAAAAATGAAAAAAAATTTTTTTCAATGAGATTTCTTTATAATCCCTTCTTCCCACACCTGCTGATCATTTTTACCAGTCTACCTTAAAAATGTTTTTTAATTCTGCCTTCAAGATCTCTTAAAATTGTTTTATAAAATTATTTCCTGATAGATTTTGACTCTCTGTTACTTCAAATGACAAAATATCTTTAAAAAAATTTATATTCATGGCCAGTCTTCTCATTTCAGCAGGATAAATGCTGACCTTTGGATGGGTACTTTGAGAAATAGTTATTGTTTTGGGTCCCTGACAAGTATCTTTACTCTGAAGGAATTTCAGAGAAATACAGGGTCATATACCTTATTTTCTGGATGCAGATAAAGAAAGTTGGCTGGAAACTCAGCAACAACTGAGTAAGTTGTACCAAGATGACTTTTCCAGATGTCTTTGGGCTTTGCAGTTTGGTACTGTCTGTAGGGAACAACATGGCTTTGATTTAACATTTTCTAAATTGGTTCACCCACCTTTGAGTTTGGAGGATGTATTGCTTTGTGCTCCCTCAGATTAATGTACTGCCAGCAGGTCTTACTTTCCCATCTCAGGAAATTCATTAACACGTTGGGAAATCCGGAGACCAGGTGTGGCACCGAAAGGTTAATCTATCCTCCTTCCTTCTTCATAGCAGCGTCAGAGTGAATTATACTCTCATCGTAGAAGGTGAACAAATGAAGGCAATATACTTCCCCTGTGCTTAATGAGGGGTTCACACGCTGCTTGACTTCAGAGAAGGTGTTTGGATGTGCTGGATGTTTATGTGTTTGTGGGACATCCCACCATTCCTAAACATCTCTAATATAGGTCTATTGTGGCTTCTTTAACTGAACTCTTTAACTGTGACCCTTTAGCTTCAACACATGAGTAAAAGGACATCTGCAGGAGCCTCTAGAGAGATAGAGACTTTCCAGGTCATTCCAATAGGGGCATAGAAAAAACCCTTAGAGACAGAGGAGAAATGACTTTGCCTAGATGGCTTTGTTTGGGGTAGATTTATTGCAGCATCTGCATTTGATCTGGAGTTTCTGGCTGCCATACTTCTCATTCCCCTTAAGACTAATGTCACTTCCTTCTTGCTTTATTTTAGCACATTTTCCAGCTGTAGCTGCTTCCTTCCACCTAACAAACAGTGGTGAATATCTTCACCACGGTATTCTACTGTTTTTTCCCATTGAATTCATATTTTGCTCACTAGAACACTAGGGCCCTGGCTGACTTCAGCCCTCAACTACTCAGATATAAAGCTAAGAAATGGGAATTTATTTTATCTCCTCCTTATCTATTTCCTTCCTTTCCTCTTTCAAATATCCTCTCCTACACCTACGTACACTCTGAGCTAACCTTATTTCAGATATGTTTAGGCTTACTTTTTGATTTCCTGCTTTCCATTCAAATTTTGCCCATAAAACCACTTTATTATTACAGAATGAAATATTATTTTCATTACTTTTCTCTCCTAAATATGTATAGCGATAACACACTTATGATGTAGAGCAAGTTCTGTATTAAATACATGATAATACATAATAAGAATGTATCATTTTAATGAAATATTTTATTTCCTCTTTTGTCTCTTATTGAAATTTGGTTTAATTTGGCTCTTTTTTGTCTATGTGTACTTCTTAAATGCATTCTTATGAACGCCACATTTTGAAAAAGAAAGAAAGGGGGAAAGGAAAAAAAACAGTCATCATCAACTAAATATCAAGGTGAATATAAGGTCAGGTTCAAATTTGGGGGGGCAAGAGTACAAAAGAATTTAACAACAACATAAAACTCATTGAGGAAATATGCGCAGCAGCTCTGGCAAAATGCTTTCACCAAGATAGAGTATTATCAGTGAGCTCAATCTGCTACTCACCTATATCCAAATTCTGTTATTGCTAAGATTAGAGGAGTTAGGGAACATTCAAGGACCCAAGGGCCCATTATTTTTACATCTGAGGCTTTGTCACAGATTTAGGAGTATCTGAGAAAAGACCTCTCAGCTACCCTGTCTGGATAGAAGAACTAGTTCTTTTTCTTTTCAGCCTAATCATTAAAATGAAAAATGCTCATGTGACAGAACAAATCCACAGGCCTGCTTTTTGAAATAGATTCTTAGTAAATTATATTAGTTCTTGAATACCATGCAGATTCTTAATGATTGTATTTCTGAAGGTGACAAGCTTCAATAGCTTGGAAAAGTTCATTGCAGTCTTCAGTGATTGTGATTCTACCATCATAAAATTATCATTTGTACATAGGCCTTTTACCTGTGATTGAATATCTTTTGAATTCTAGGGCCAGGGGCTATAATAATGTGGTGTGGGAAAACTTAGGGACCAAGCCCTTGACAAATGCTGATGCCTAGACCATTGATTCAAACTTAAGAGTGGCTAACAGCACCTGTATAGGCTTGTTAAACACAGTTGCTAAAGATGTCCTTATTCTAATCCCTTAAACCCCTGAATACATATAACAAGGGGGGATCAGAGATGCAGATGGAATTGAGGTTGCTTATCAGTTGACCTTAAAATAGGGAGATTATTCTGGTTTCACTGGGTGAGCCCAATATCATAACAAGGGTCCTTAAACTGGAAGAGGGAGATAGAAGAAAATCAGAGAAGCATAATGTGAGAAGAAATTGATGGGGATTATGAAGATGGAGGGAGGTGCTATGAGCCAAGGAAAGCAAGTGACTCTAGAAGCTGGACGAAGTAGGAAAATAGATTCTTAGCATCTCCATAAAGGAGATGCTCCCTAAAGTACAGATACTTGGCTGTACTGACACCTTGATTTAAACCAAGTGAGAGACCTGTATTGGAATTCTAACCTACAGTAATGTAAGATAACAAATCTGTATTTTATGCCAAAACAAAACAAAATAAAATTAAAACCACATTTGCTGAGCCACACCCCCAGAGTTTGAGTTTTTAATCCAGGGATGCACTTGAGATTGTGCATTTGTATGTGAAGATGATACATATGACTTTGGTATGGAACCACATTTTAAGAATCTAGAAAAAAAAATTTACCTGGTCTGAAGATTTAAGAGTGAAAGATCTCATTGAAGAGCTGTGGATACTAACAAATTATAACGTCAAAGAAGAATGAGTAGTTGGCTCTCCCTCGGATTTCTGTGCAGTACTGTGCTAATGTTCCAGAAAATTCCTTCCTCCTCCTGCACTTTCTTCTTCCTCCTGCACTCTTTCTGTTCTGGCTCATTTCTCTTTCCTGTTTTGTCTCTTCTTTTGTTTTAATTATTTCCAACTCATCAAGTCTTGAATTTTAACCCTGACTCTTTGTAACCTTTTACAAATTATATAGCCTCTGATAATTTACCAGAACCCTCTGAACTTCAAGTTCCTTATTTATAAAGTAATACTGCTACTTCTAAGATAGTGAAACTAAAAGCATCCTTATGCCCTAAGGCACAAGGTGCAGTACCAGGTGTATTGTAGCACACGATAAACATTTGCCACTCTTGTTTTTTATTGCTTGAGTATATCTTTAGTCCCTCTTTCCATTCTTAACATGCTGCCACTTTGCTTCTATGATTCCATTTCCCCTGCTTTAATACATTTTTCCTTTCAGGTTCACTGAACTAGCCGTTCAAGGAAACCAACACTTTCTATCAGATGTGAATTAAACCCCTATGTGTGTATAAACCCCTGGTGGCCATGTGAAGTTCAGAAGGGCACACTTCTTTCAGATTTGTGTCATCAGGTTCCTCAATATTATTCATCAGGCTTTTTGGGAATTTACATAATTACTCACTGAAGGTTTGCAATAATTTGCAGTGAGAATTGTAATCAAGTTTAAAGTTCCTGCTAAATATGCCTTATGAGAGAGTCCAAAGGGAGCTGATTAAAGAATCAAATCATTTGTTAACCTGTTTGTCTGATCCAAGGTTTGTACCTTTTAGTTTAAAGAATTTTCTTCTTATTTCCTGACAATCTTAATGCATCTTCCTGGGCCCATTATCTCAAAACTCACAGGAGACTAAATACTAGGAAACATTCCTTATTCCACATTCAATGCACAAACCTATGCTATTTGGTCTGGAATTTAGGAGAAAAGATCAAGAGTTCCTATAAACTTCTACATCCACAGAAGATGGGATGAGGAGAAGTAGGAAAAATTCTCATGCATAGGTACAGGACTCCTCTATTGTAAGTTCCCCAGGGGTCCAGGGCTCTCCTCCAGCTTGAGATGCAAAAATACCTGTTTCTTTAAAATGATCACACCTCTTCCAGGAATAAAATTCATTCCCTAGGACCGATTAGTCTAAGCTCACATAGACTAAGATAGACTAAGATAGACTCACATAGACTAAGATTAGTCTAAGCTCACATAGTCTTATCCACATAGCTTCATAACTCCAAATAGGAAATAACATTCTACATTCATGAAACTAATGACCATATTGATGTCCTGGATAGTATTTGTTTCTTCCTTGCATCCACTCAGGTGCTATTGGTGTAAGAGTATAACCCTTTATCTTTTAATGTGTGTGTCCTTATTTTTAATTAAAAGTGTCTATTCTTATTTGGTCCTCCTATATTCCTCCTATAGGTGAAATCATCTGATATTTTTCTTTTTTCTTCGGACTTATTTCACTGAGCGTAATACCTTCTAGCTCCATCCATGTTGCATGAATGGCATAAATTTATCTTTTTTGGTTGCTGAATAGTATTCCATAGTTGTATGTATACCACATCTTCTTGATCCAGTCATCTGTTTGGAGGTATTAGGGTTGTTCTATGCCTCAACATGCATTGTAAATATATTTTACAAAGTATGCATTGTAAATATATTTTTTCTTATTGTATTTAGAATATTGACATTATTTTCTAAGTTGCATAATGATTTCCATTCCAATCATGACTTACCAAAGGGTCTTTAATTTCAAAATGTTTTGGGAATTACTATATATACCTTGAAATCTGACTGCAGAAGAGATGTAAACTTGAGTGCTATATTGTCCTGTTTTATTAAAACAAATTACTGTGTCTGAAAAACATATAATAGCTACTATGATATAGGTATTATAGACACTGAACTTTTGATTTATATACAAATAAATTATATTCATATACATATTTATATGTGTATTCTACCTCCCCCTCCCCAATCAAATAAGCTCTGGATAAGGTCCATCAAAGTACAATTTGCAAAGAACCAATTATCAAGTACAATTTGCTAGTTGAACACTAGAGAATTTTATTTTATTAGTGAATCTCCAGATCTAGACCAATTCTATTAGCTAATGAGTTTTTAAAGCCTCAAGAGATTCTAAGAACTTAGATAAAAATATTTGGGTTTGAGCTGTTTTCAAGTATTGTTAGAGTAAATTTTAAATAATCAGTGATCTGTTAAGTATATTCTTGAACTGATTTTTGTTAAGGTCTTGAAAGAAAATGAATATTGTCATCTCTATCATTCCAACCAAATTTTTGGTATATAGTTTTCACTCCATATTCCTCTCCACTCCTTTATACATATGCATGTGTGTTTGTAAATGTATACACACATACATACATCTGAAGATCAGATGAAATCTAGAAATCTGAATCTCATTTTTAGCTACAGAAGACATTTAACCTCACATACCTGAATTTAGATAATTATTTATATCCTTAATTGTCCATTATATTTTAGTGGGTTTTTAATAAAGTTATTACAAAATGTACTTAATGTGCTTATGACAGAACCTAATAAATTTGCTTCCTTTATCTTTAAGTATTATTACAGTGTTTCTAATTTATAGTGACTTATACTGGGTCAGTATTTTAGTGTTTTGGAGGTAGATTTGACAAAATTTAATTTGTACATGGCTGCAATTCAATTTGTTTTATATTTTGTGTTGAACAATAAGCAATTATCTAAGAATTTTATCAAATCATAATCCTACCCTAAGCTATCTTTTCTGCTATGACATAGTCAAGATATTGCCTCAACTTCATTCCATAAAACTTCAACAAGACGTTTGAAGACCTAGATAGTTTCTGGAGATTACATATGAGGCTAACAAATATATATTTGTTTCTGGAGAAGGAAACTGCACAGGAAACAAAGTCTTATATGTCATTTCTCAGATCATGTTTTCCTCCTTTTGTCTCTAAAATCAACTTTGACTCCATTGCGTCATGAAATGAGAAAGAAACAAGATGAATTTGTTAACAATGGTACTTGTTATAATTAAAAAAATGAAAATGCATAAAGTGTTACAATAATTTGGGATAACTATGCTGCAGTTCTTTTTACTGTCTGTTGTTATTTAAGATATAACTAAGATCATTTAAAAAAATCAGTTGATGATTTTTGATGTGATAGATGCACATGTGTTTTTTTCTACTTATGCTGATTCTGTGCCAAACTTTCCCATATTTTTCACACTGTTTCTGAACATTTATACATGAAATATTGGCATTTCCATCTTACAGTTAATCTTTTGTATAATATTTATATATGTTAGCATTTATATTTGTATTTTTATGTGGTATGTTTATATTTTTTAGTATGTGTAAGTCATAGTAAATGCTTCTAGATATAAATTACTGACTTGTGGTTATATGTAATTGAAGTCTCTTTAGGAATATATATATTATAGTCTCTAATAAACTTTATTTGTAAGCTAGAAATATTTGTTGTTCCTGCTTCAGTAGAGCTGTTACATTTATTAATTAAATGCCACAAGTGAAATATGTCATGCAAATAAAGGTAATGATATGAAAAGGGCCAGATTGGAACAGGACATAGAGAGCTAAGTGACACGTCTATCACAGCCACATTTCCCCTTTTTCCTTTGGCCAGCATCTGCAAAGTAATTGATCTTCCTCTCCTTCATTGTCATTGGCAAGGGATTTGAAATAATAGATTAAATTGAAGACAAAGCTTTCTTTTTCCTATATTCACTACTCTGAGATCTTGCATTGCATTTCATTTCATGAAAATTTTCCACAAGTTCCTCATGACAGAACATTTGGGTATTATATTGCAGACAAAATTCAGCTCTCCCATGATTCAGAAGGAGATAAAGGCTGTCCTTTGCATTCTCTCACCCATCCCTTGCTGGGTTCATTTCTAACATTCTGCTTTTGGGGAGTACTGAAAGCCACCCTGAAAAGTTTCACTGATGATTTTCCTGTACAGCAAGACTCCCATACTCTAAGCACACTCCTGTTTACTTTTATTTATTGAAGTACAGCTCACCTTTATGTCATCTTTCTCTTTTATTGAATAATTTTTATTGACTTTGATGGTTTCCAATACTGTTTATAAATCGGAGGTACAGGCTCACACCTGTTCAGATGTCTATTGCCACAATAGAGCCACCACCGTGACATCAAAAATCCTCCACCATAGTCCATTGTGCTCCTCTCCCCATACTCTTCACTCTCCCTCTTTGGTAGCCTAATTCTACAGTCAGATTTTTTAGAGTCTCGTTGGTTTAGTTTTGCCTGCTTCCTTGTTTTATTTCTATTTTCCACACACGAGTGAAATCATATATTCTCCTTATGACTTTTTTCATTTAGCATAATTCCCTTCAGTTCCATCCTTGTTTTCTCAATGGCAAGACTTTATCTTTTTAAAAAAAATTTATAGCCGAGTAGTATTCCATTGTGTATATATACCACATTTTCTTAATTCACTCAGCTGTTGTTGGGTACTTAGGTTGTTTACATAACTTGGCTATTATAAATATTACTACAATGCACATAGGAGTGCATTATATCCCTTTCAATTAGTGGTTTTGCTTTTTGGGGCTAGATACCAAGGAGTAGAATTCCTGGATCATATAGTAAGCCTAGTTTTATCATTTTGAGAGATCTCCGTACTGTTTTCCATAGGAACTAGACCAGTCTAAATTCCCACCAACAGTGTAAGAGGCTTCCTTTCCTCCACATTCTCACCAAAACTTGTTTTTTCTGATCATTTCCACAGGTGTCAGGTGGTGTCTTGTGTGTTTGATTTGCATTTCCCTGATAATAGGTGAGGCTAAGAATTTTTTCATGTGCCTATTGGCCATCTGTATGTCTTGGAAGAAATGTCCATTAGCTCTTCTACTCACTTTTTGACTAGAGTATTTGTTTTCTTTTTGTTGAGTAGTATGACTTTTTGGTAGATCTTGTCAGATATATGATGTGCAAATATTTTCTCCCATTTGAAAGGGTGTCTTCTCAGATGTGCAAATACTTTCTCCCCTTTGGAAGAGTGTCTTCTCAGTTTAATGATAGTTTATTTCACTGTGCAGAAGTGTTTTAGTTTGATGCCATCCCATTTGTTGATTTTTTGCTTTTGTTTCACTGGCTGTTGTAGTCTAGTACCAAAGACATCACTGAAGTCAAAGTCTTGAAGTGTTTTTCCTGTGTTTTCTTATATATATTTTATTGTTTTTGGTCTTACATCCAAGTCTTTGATCCCTTTTGAGATTTTTTTTTTTTTGTAGATGGTGTAAGATAATGGTCCAATTTCCTTTTGCTCTTGTCTGTTCAGTTTTCCCAGGACCATTCCATTCTCTTTATCTATAGTGTTTCTGCTCATAATTCCTATGTAAACCTGATTGGAATACCTTTTATGTTAAGAGAAATTATCTTTTTTGCCTCAACTGTATTGAACATCTTGTCTAGAGTAGAATTATAATTTCAATTCCATTTGTTTTATGTAGATACAATTTCTTATTCTTGAATACGTATTTATACTAATTTTTCCCCCCACTGGTGTCATTAGAAAGAGAACAAAACTGTGATTAATGCTCAGATAGAAATTTCTTTGTGCACATGTATGATTATTTCATTTGAATTGAATCTTAAGGTGAAATTATGGAGTTATGAGTACTTTATGACTATTGATAACTAATTATAATTTTGCCTTCTAAATAATTTTATTATTTAATTTTTTTTTTGCACTCAAAATAACAAATAACCTAGGATCAGGAAAGTAGTAACAACTGATGCAACACAAAAGAACTTAATTTTGTGCTAGGAATTCCAGCGGAAAGGAAGTTGGTGGGCCCACATTCCTGAGCCTTGAAATTCCTACTTCAATCTTAATGAATCACTCTGTTTATACAAAGAATCTTCCCACCTATCTTGTCGTGCTGATCAAGCAGTTTGAAAATGGAATTCTGATCCAGAGTAGCTGACTTTAGAAGGAAGTCATTAGAATTGAACAATTATTATGTTTCCTAATAAATATATCTTGTAGTAACAATGAAGTTTTTCCACAGAGAGCATTCTTTGAATTCTTCTACTAATTTTTCTGTGCAATGTTAGAATAGGCAGGTGGTAATTTCATAACAATTACTGTATAGCACTGGCAGATTACTGAAGTGAAAATTTATCGGGACTCAACCAAACTGATGCTTGAGCTTTAGGTCTTGCCTTCTTTTACCTCCCTTTTAGATTAGGGGCCATTGTGAAACTCAAGGGCAGATTTTGCTCTGGCATTCTTCAAAAAGCAGCATGAAAAGCAGAGTTACAAGGAACATTTGGGACTGTGGATACACTGTTAAATCACTTTCCCAGTAATATGTAGTAGGGGAAATCCTCCTTGAGATTGAAGAAATTACTTACCATTTTATTGAAAAGCATTTTGGATTAGTATGTTTCAAATAACTCATTTAATATATATTTCATAGGGCCTCCCCTGATGGCACAGGTGGTTGAGCGCAGCGCTGTGAAGCTTTCTGCAGTTTCTGCAGAGCCGGTTCTATCCCGTTGATGAGGGTCCCACATGGTGCAGCAGACCTCTACTGTCTTGCCTGCTGCTCCCCTCAGCAGTGTATTTCGTCAGTCTGTTTGTTCTGTTCCCCGCTCTGTCTCTGGTGAATCCTCTCACCCTCCTGTGCATCTGGCCTATACCCCAGTTCTTGTATAAATAAATAAATCTTTTAAAATAAATGAATGAATGAATGAATAAATATTTCATGAACATAACTTACAGAGAGACTTAAACTCTATCTTGTTTACCAAGTAAAGAATAACACATAATACTTATGAACTAATAATGCATGATAAGGACATGTTTTGGGCAAAATAATATTTTGAATTGGGGACCATATCTGCCAGGATGGGATATACAATAAACAACTCTTAAAACACAGCAAAGGCTTACTTATTGTTCAAACTACACATCTAATACAGGTCAGCAGAACACTGCTAATTCTAAACTCTTGGAATTCATAATTTTTCCAGTTTTAGACAGATAATATAATGCATATTGCCTAGCAATGTCAAGGGATTTGGAGAAGCACCTGCCTGTCAAACATAATACTATTTTTACAGTTAAGGATAGAATCACTCAAAAATATCAAGTCAATGGCACTTGTTACAAAATTCCAAAATTGTCAAGGTTGTATTGAAACTTTAGAGCCCATGCTCTTGAAGTGAGGTCTAAATTTGATTATATTTGATGAATGAAGCTGAGTGAATTTTATTGGTGCTCTTTTAATGTTGAGCTTGATCTAAGGGAGAACTGAGAAATCTTTGAGTCCACTGCTCAGAGTAGGTTTATTGATTGGGATGGTCTTGTTGTGTGTGGGGGTATGAATTGAGTTCAGGTAAACAAATGCATTGAGTTCAGGTAAACAAATATTTTCTATGATCCTCTTATCTCAATAACTGCTTGATAAGAAGTCACCTGAAATATTTGCTTTAATATATAACATTTCATATTGGGGTCTAGTCAGCACAGCACTTGTTTTTATGAATCTTTCCAGATCTCAAGGATCTTATGGTAGCCTAGAATTGTGCTAACAAATTCTCTGTTGCAACTGCAATTGATAACCTTTCGGTTTGCTTGATTTGCGTGAAATTTTAGTGTTAATGGGTCTTCCTTTTGACCAATTTTGTCTTTTTCCTCATTCTTCCTGCCCACAGTTTTTGCTTTATAGACAATAGAATGCCCCTCTTCTTCAGCAACTGTAGACTCATCAATTAACTCAGGGCCAAAGGTAATTTTATATGAACTAATATTACAAAAGAGCAACTGCAATTTTTCTCCTGAAAACATTTTATGTATTCATGATATATTTGTTGAGAGCCTACTCTGAACTCTGTCCTGTGCTAGATATTGTAGATATAGCAATGAACAAAATAGATAACATCCATGGAAAAATCCAGAGATGGGCTTAAGATTACCATAGATATGGGAAATAAGTAAGTCAACAAAATAATGTGAGAAGGCAATAAATATTTAAAATATTCAGGTAATGTAATATATAGAAGTTCTTTTGGGTAGGACATTCTTTTCACTGTATAAACAGAAATACATTTTTAAATATTAAAAAAAATCATTGTAGAGTTGTAGAAGCATGGATGCATATAAACTAAACTTCCTTTTGGAAAAGAACTCTTTTTGTTGAAGTGAAATTCACTAAATCATCTAATTAATCAGTTAAAAATGAACAATGAGGGAGCATTTAGCACCTTCTCAATGTGGTTCAACCTCCACCTCTATTAGTTCCAAAACATTTTCATCATATAATTGGGATTATGCAATATTTGTCCTGTGTATCTATCTTTTTCCATTTAGCACAATGTTTCAAAGTTCACTTGCATTTTAACATGTTTCAGCACTTCATTCTTTAATAAAGTTGAATAATATTCCATTGTATACATATGCCATGCATTTATTCATCAGTTAATGGACGTCTTTGTTTTCTCCATATTTTGGTGATTGTGAATAGTACTGCCACGTATGTACACACATTTCCATTTCCAATTCCTTTGGCTTTTTAAGTAGGAGTGAAAATTCTGCCAATCTTATGTTTGTTTGTTTGTTTGTTTGTTTGCTTGTTTGTTTGTTTGTTTTTGAGGAGCAACCAAAATATTTTCCATTGTGTCTAAACCATTTGATATTCCTAACAGTCATGAATGAAGTGGGTTCCAATTTCTTCACATCCTCAGCAGTGTATTTTTCCTATGGTGTGAAATAGTATATAACATGGTAGTTTTGATTTGCACCTCTGTGATGTTTATTGATATTGAGAATCATTCATGTGCTTTCTCGGTCATAGTAATAGACAAAGTAAATAAATAACTAAAATATTTGGTATTAGCTTTTTTAAAATTGAAGAGAATGAATAACTAAACTAAGAGAAAAAAAAATTTCCAACATATGTATTCAACAAAGCCTACATATACAGAAGATTAAAAGACTACCAACACATTCATTACATGATGACAACTGACTTGCAGAGACACTTAACCAATAAGTTATCCAAATGAAAAAAAGTATTGAAAACATGCTCAGTATCATAAATATTGGAGAAAATTAAACTAAAACTGGAATGAGATAATTCCATAAAACTTTTTAGAAATAGAGAGTTGTAATGGCAAAAGTCCTGAGACCAAAGCAAACTTCATGTACCTAAAAAACTTGTAGTACCAGTATGCCAGACCTTAGAATTGGGAATAGGATTGAAGGCAATAAGGGCAAGGCTATGAAATTTAATTTAAAATTATTATCAGTAGTAGTAAGACATAACTTAAAATTTTAACTTTATGCAATAGTTTCCATACAATACTTAAAATTTTAACTTTATGCAATAGTTTCCATACAATACTCATAAGGACATTCTATTCCACTCCACTCCATTTCATTCCATCCCATCCCATCCCATATCATTTCATCTCATCCATTAAAATGCAATGCCAGTGGTAATTTACTAAATTAATTTCATCCACAGTCTGAAAATAATCTATGATGTAGCAGGTAACAGAAACGGATTTAAATTTCATTTAAATCTAGTAGGAAACTAATAGGAAAAGATGAGCTTAACAATAAATAATATAAAACTTCCATAGTAACCTTAAGCTAAGTTAACACACATTTGGGTGATTCCAAAATGATTAGGCATGTAATAAAAATGAGTAGGATTACATCTCAGGGAATAAGAACATCATAATTTGTCTAGGGAATGCTGTCTAGAAAGACTAAAAGCATTCAGGTCTCCAAATAATTTATAATTAATTTTGTCTTTCTTAATTATCCTGGAATTTCACTACATTAAAATTCAGTCATTGTTTAAAATGTGTTGTCAAGTCATTCTTTATGAGCTGTGCTGTATTTTAAGCTGTTATTCTATCTTGCTTTGAACTTAATACTCTGGACCAACCCAACCAACTATGACTGGGTTGATGGCTGCCACCAATCATCACTAATTTACATTAAGAAGAATCTGGTTGCCAAGCAATGTATCTTTTTACTTTTGCACTGCCCCATTGCTATCATATCCCACAAGGACACATACTTTACAAAGAACATGACTGTCTTTGAAAAATGAAATAAATTTTCAGTCAAGACCACAAAAATACTCAAAGAATTCTCATCATTCATTTTTAGGAGTGATTATTGGGATATAGTGTGCACTAATACAAGAAGATGCTTTAATTCTCTAAAATAAATGATAAACAAATTGGTTATGGACTGTGGTATGATTCAGGTATGTGATGTGGAAAGAAAATCACTGAAATAGAAATTATTTCATGAAGGGATAGTTAATGAGCATATCTCTCCAATACTTATCAAGTATTTTTTATCTTGGCTGAGTCTTGGTTCAGATATAAAGTGAATAAACAAGAGAGCATTGTGTGGGCAAAGCTGGCATAAGAGATGATGATTTAGATACAGACAAGAAAAGACCTGAGTCATAGAGGTTCAACTTATACCTTGGTCCTGCTATGCCTCCCCCTCCTTACCACACCTGCCTTCATGCTCAAGGAGTCTAAATGGCAAAGTCCATCTTCTATCAGAGTGGGATGGACTTCACAAAAGAACTGGTTGCTACATTTGCAGTCATTTTTTAAAAAGATTTATTTATTTATGCATGCAAGAACTGGGGACAGGCCAGAGGTGCAGGGAGTGAGAGGATTCAACAGAGACAGAGTGGGGAACAGAACAGGCAGATCTGCTAAAATACACTGCTGACGTGAGCAGCGGGAGAGACAGGAGAGGTTGGCGGTACCATGTGGGTAGCTCCCTGGCTGGGGATCAAACTCATGCTGTAAAGGCTGCAGATAGCTTTGCAGGGCTGTGCTTAACCCCTTACACCACCAGGGAGGCCTCATTGTTGATATTACATTTGTAGCTTTAAATTGGCTATGATGGGAATATTTACATTACTGAAAATGACAAGTGTAACAACCAGTGCTCCCTACACAATAACTAGCTGTTAAACATTTACCCTCATTAATTGTGACTGTTATCCTATCCTAAACTAATTTTTTAACTTTGGATTAAATCATGGTGACAATAAAACAATTAATATCCTATTATTTTAAAATAATTTCCATTTAATTCTTTTCTGAGGTAGTGATCCAGCATTGTACGTGTAGTAATCTATCAGTTCATTAAAGCATACCTCTCCAGGGTCTACTTAAAAAATCTTTTATTTTGAAATAATTAGTAACTCCAGGGAGTCATAAAAATAATACATAGATTCCCATATACCCTTCAATCACCTTCTTTCAAATGGTGACATCTTATATAACTGTAGTATGTTACTGAAATAAAGAAACTGACATTAATAGAGCATTGTTAACTAGATTCTAGTCTCTACATGCATTCATTTACCTGCATAGTTAAATGTTGGTGAATGTAGGTGTTTTCATGTGTGTGTATTTGTGTGTGTGTGTAGTTCTGTGCAATTTGAAGACTAGGTTACTTTTCAAATGCAATCTTTCGACAGCCCCAGGGAAGCAGAACATTGCTTAGTTAGCTAATGCTTTCAGTACTTTGCACTCAGCTGACCCTATAACTTTAGGTTTAAAAAAAAAAAGCAGCCTATATCTTTGTCTAAATTGCCTGGATTTTCTGTGTAGGTAGTCACCAAAGTACCAGACAACTGTCATATACTGATGTATAATATCTTAAGGGTGGCCTGAGATATTCCGGTGTGAAATACATTTATTTCCTCTAACAAGACATAAGTACAATAGCTAAGCTTTGGAAACAACCCAAATGCCCAAAAATAGATGACTGGATCAAGAAGATGTGGTACATATACACCATGGAATATTACTCAGCATTCAAAAAAGATAAACACATGCAATTTGCAGCAACATGTATGGTGCTGGAAGGGATCATGCTCAGCGAAATAAGCCAGAAAGAAAAAGAAAAATACCGGATGGTCTCACTCATAGCAGGAATCTAGAAAACTTAAATAAGGGACCAGGAAAATGAATAACTGTAAGAAAGTGAAAATCAAAATCAACAAACAACTATGAACCAGAGACACTCTATGGGGGTTGGGGGACGGGGAGGGGAGGGATTTGGGTCAAAATAAGGGGGTTGCAATTGTATGGGGAATATAAAAATAAAATTTATTTAGAAAAAAAACAAGACATAAGTATCCCTTTAGATGAGTGTCTATAAAGACAAGTTAAGCAGAAAAAACATGATATTAACCATAATAGTGAATTTTTATGACATAAGACTTAAGAATTGATACTTTATTAGAGGCAAGTTTTGATATTGGCAAAAGTATTTGAAAACATTTTTGTTAGTATTTTTTTTAACTAATAAGTTATAAATCAAAAGTGTTCAATATTGTTAGCAAGTTTACGAGTAATTCAATGCCTTTATTTTTGTATCTAGTCACTTTACTCCAGAATTATGGTTTTTGAAACAAGACATTTAAATGGGATATCTTATATTTAATTACAAAAGCATTCTGCTCCCAATTATCTGTTGGCACATAAACTACAGCATCTCTTGTTTCTACCGAATTTACATTGCTACTTAATCTGTTTTTTTCTTAGACTTTCTGGACATGGGGTTGATGATTACTTGA
This sequence comes from Talpa occidentalis, assembly GCF_014898055.3. NCBI lineage: Eukaryota > Metazoa > Chordata > Mammalia > Eulipotyphla > Talpidae > Talpa > Talpa occidentalis. The sequence continues at coordinate 49,121,908 of NW_023605083.1, read as the reverse complement.
CAGATATGAGGGATAATGTTTGAATAACCTACCTATATTGATTTCTGACTAGGTAAGGACATTGGTTAACAAGCAGTCAAGGGGTGAAGCCAGAGGTGTTTTAGTTCAGTATTTCCATTAATCATAGCCTTCTTATGAAGGAGGAAGCTGAGTAGTGAATTGGGGAAAACAATGATAAATTATATTAGTTTTACCAGTTCTCTTAAATTAGATATTTTCAGCATATATTCACTATTCAGTTATAATATTATTATTTTAAATTTCCCCCCAGGTTGCTTTTATTTATTTGTTTGTTTGTTTATTTATTTGTACAAGCACTGGGTACAGTCAGAAGCGCGGGAGGGTGAGAGAATTCACCAGAGCCAGAGCGGGGAACAGAACAGGCAGACTGAAACACACTGCTGAGGGGAGCAGCAGGTGCAGCAGGAGAGGTCTGCGGGCCATGTGGGACACTTGCTGGCGGCCGGGGATCGAACCCGCGCTGCAGAGGCTGCGGGCAGCTTCGCAGCCCAGCGCTCAACTGCTGTGCCACCGGGGAGGCCCATTCAGTTGTAATATTATGATATGCAAAATTGAGTTGCTCCCAGAACTTACATTTAAATTAAGAGCAAGGTACTCATATATTTAATGTAAATTGTTTTTTATGATACTCTTCTGGGTCATCCATGCCAATACTTTTCTTCATTAATACATAGAACTTTGACTTGATTGAAATGGTAAATATTTTCTGACTACTTATTAGATGATTTTAATCTTACATTATTCAAATATATTGATTAAACATTATTTCATTACTTTCTCTCTTTCCAGTGTAGCTTCTGAAGTCCAGCATTTGTGATAATTGGGATCACATTATTAATTTGCTTTTCTTTCATTTTTATGACACTGAATAAGGAATTTATTTTTCACACCCCTCAGTGTGCTTCCAAAATTATACAGATGAGTTTCCAATATCATTTTGTGGAAATTAAATACATCCACCTTTTTATAAATTTTTGGCCACAGATATTAACATTTAAAAAATGTGAAAATTAAATGAAGCAAAGCATTGGCTCTTCAAGAAGAGTTTTATATTTACACTGCTCAAGCTGACACTGCTTATCGATGATCTCTTCTAAAAGTGTAAATTATATTTCACATGAAAAAAATGATTGCTTAGTAAGTAGTAGAACCCAATCAAAGTACAGTTAAAGGAGGCATTACAGCAATAAATTAAAATGTCATGCTTTTAAGTTGTTTTGTTAAAAGCCTTAAAATTATCCATGATTTTTGGAATTGACAATGTCATTTTAGCACCCACTTTTAAAGATCATTTTGAAGCATGAGTTATTTGTCAGGTGTGATTTATTTAAGACAATAAACTTAGATTATTGAGTTGAACAAATAACTGTTTGGATGCCTGCCAAGCATTTAGAGCGAATGACTGAATATAATGAGACTGGATCACTCAGAGGGATGAATAATCAAAAGCCGTGGGATGAAATTTACATTGTTTAAAAGACATATCTCTTCCTTCTCTCCTTTGTGAATACTGAGCAATGAAGGAGTGAAAAGCATCATGGGAAGTATTGTCCTTGCATTCCAAAACTGCAACAGTAAGTATACCTTATATCTGCATAATATATTCCAGCTCACATGTTGTTATTTCATTTTCCATTAGAATTACACTTTGAAGTAGTTATAATTACAACATGGCAGATGAGAAAACTAAGAATGCAGGAGGTTGATTTGCTCAGGTTGCATAGACAGACAAGGGCAGAGTTGGAATCTGAAGCTAAGCTCTTTGTCCAGAGGAGGCAAAGGGGATTAGAGGGAAAGCAAAGATATGAAAACCAGCTACATCCTCTTTGATCCTGGTTCTGTCACTAACTAGCTTTCCTTGGAAAAGCCATTTCTGACTTCAGTTCCCTCATTTGTAAATTCTGAATGAGATTTATTTACTCTGCTGGACCTCTGAGTGCATTACACAACCTAGAGTTTACAGTAGTCAAGGTCATTGGTTTCAGAAGCCACCTGCCTGCTTTTCAGTCCTACCTCGACTATTTAGAGCCTGATCTTGGGAAAATGCTATAAACTTTTTGCAAAATAATAACCTATTTCATAGGTGTGTCGGATGATTTCATGAGCTGATTCATGGGAATGGTGACCATACAGCTGACTCAGAGCAAGACTCGTTCTTGTTAGTGTTGGACTTACTTGGGAGCTAGAAATGGCATTGTCTCTGGAATTAGGAAATGGAACTCCAGTCTCCCAAATACCATGGCCTATGGAAGTCCCAAGTCCCTGTTCCTTCTTCTAAGAGTTTGACTAATATATGAGGTCCCTCATGCTCTGAAGTCATCCTTCAATTTCTTTTGTTCTGTGACTAGAAACCCAGGAAGGCATCCACTTTTTCTCTTCTGAGTTTCATGAATACCCAGTTACAAAAAGTTCTTGTTGATGATCTTGGGGCTTAAGCAAAAGAATCATTTTGCACACCTCAAAATTTGCTTCCTACATCTTCTTACCCTTTTTCCATCCTTCCTATGCATCATCACCTTAGGTGCCTCCTCAAACACCAAATAAGTCTTCCCTTCTTATGTGGAACAGTTGTGCTCATCTTAGGTTTATTTTCAGTCCTGCTTCTCCAAACCCACTAACCTGTCCGTGGAAATGAAGAGCCCTCTGCTGTGTGGCTTGCCCTGAAAAGTGAGCCAATTGTAGTTCTCATGACTGAGGTAAAGCGACCCACAAAAACATTGTTCTCCTACACCAAATTAGAAATTTGAGATAAATTAAGGACAAAATGTCCAATTTGGCAGAGGCTAAGAGAGAATGTAGGAGTTCGTTCAAACACTAGGCATGGAAGTAAGAAAATGAGAGAGGCAAACAAATTTATTGTGTTTGTTCCAGGAACAGCTCTGGTAAAAGGCAGTGAAAACTATTGCATTATGGATTTGCCCAGGTCTCCCTTGTTTCCCTCATGAGAGTATGGACAGGGGCCCCTCAATTTTGTTTTGCACTGGGCCCTTCATATTGTCAGTCCTGAATGGAGGTATATGGTACATGGTTTATTTTTGTTGAGTGGTATTCATAACAAAATATTAAAGCAAACATGCTCCTTAATTCATAGAAATTGGTTTTGTGTGTTATGAGTAGCTTCCCTTGCGATTAGAACAAACTTCCTTGATAATTAACAATTCCTTAAGCCAGTTTCCTGAAATAGTTGAACAGGAAATTTCTATATCTTTTCCAATTATACCTTTGGATTTATAAGACAGTTAACCTATAAACGTCACACTTTTGGCTCTCATATGATAGCAAAAATTCTCCAGAGAAAACAAGTTTTTGTCGAGTATAAAATGATTTGTATTATAGCATCATGGTAAATATTTACCTAATTAAAAAGGCACATAGGGGAGAGTAGTTTTTAACCTGTCATATTTTTAATGGAAATTTTCTTCAAACATGCTTTTATAGCAACTCAGTATATTGAATAGGTAAGGACTGAACTGTTCTTTTTGAAGTTGGGGTGAGATTTCTGAAGTCTCGATCCTATTACCTTACTTTCTCCAATATTGTCACTACCCCATCTACTCTGCGGTCTCTAAGTCTCTAGTGGGCCTCAGGTCTTTGCAGACTTCCAGTAGAAAACTACTACTATGCATAGGCATTCTTAGTTTATCATTCAAGCCAAGGAAAAGTCAATGGAAAATAAATGCAAGAAATTTGTGTCATTTGTTCATGTTTAAATTACAGGGCATAAAAGACTTAGAGACCAAGGAAGTATATGTACATTTTTTTTAAAGATTTATTTATTTATACAAGCACTGGGTACAATCAGAAGTGCGGGAGGGTGAGAGAATTCACCAGAGCCAGAGCAGGGAACAGAACAGGCAGACCAACAAAGTACACTGCTGAGGGGAGCAGCGAGAGGCAGGAGATATCTGCATGCCATGTGGGACTCTCACCCGGTGGCCAGGGATTGAACTGGCGCTGCAGAGGCTGTGGGCAGCCTCGCAACCCAGCGCTCTGGATTGTATAATACAGAGGTCTCCATGTAAGTAACGCCTTTCTTCCTTGTACAGGTTTTAATAACTTGAGAAATAAGAGAATGAAGATGAAAGTCAAAATATCATCTTGACTACTAATAATGACCAAACTAGCTGATCAATAAACTCAGGCTGAGTACAGGTAGTTGTATGTCTCCCCTGGTGGGAGGATTGGCCTTTGAGAGGTTGGTGGAATGGATGGGGACACAGATAAGACCATGCTTTCTGCGAGGAGTCTCACTGTCCAGAGGAAGCAGGAGCAGCACTGAACTGAGAATACCAAGATGATTTCCAAATGAACCCAACAACCCCCAGAGAGTGGAAAGAGAAATGGAGGTAAGGAACTTATCTTCAGTGAAATTTTTTTGCATGGGGAATACATAAAGAGTAAAGAAGAAATATTTCCCCCTAAAACATGTATTTTAGGGGAAGATTAGGATAATAAAAGATATTAATGAGTGTTCAATTTCTACTCCCTCTGCCAAAGGATAATTTTATGTATTATGGAAACACAATGTATTCTTTATAAAAAAAAATTAATGCAATAATTGGAATAAAATTCCTTATAATTAGGAGTTGGTTATTATATTACTTTGGTTTTGAACTAATAAATTATACAAATCTGAAAATGTTTAGCTTAATTGCCCACCTTTTAGGAAAACAAGATTTACAGCCTGGGGACTTTTCTTCTCTGGATAGATCTAGAAGTAAGAGACTCCCACACTGCAAAAACTGTTGCCCCTATGCACATTCATATTTAAGAAGAGCGTTAATTTGTTAGTTTTGAACACTGTCAAGCACTGCCCAGATGACAAATGTGTTTATAGCTGAGGTAGAGAATTCAATAAAAATAAACAATGAAGATAATCTGTACAATGTGGTGTATTTTAAAAAATTGCTTCTGGTATGCTTTCTTCTTAGAAAGTAATTATTCATACAATAGGCAACAGCTGCTTGGAAATATAACTTGGATTTTAAAATTAATTGAAATATTATTGCTATTAGCACCACATTTTAGAGAGTTTCTACACAGTACTGAGTTTGTGAATGAAATATTACTGATAACATGAGAGGTCAGGATATTTTTTCTGTAAAGCTCTACTTAGCAAATATATTAGTTTTTGTGGGTCACATATCGTCCCTGTTTCATAGTCTTCTTTTTTGTCCCAATCTTTTAAAACTGTAAAAATCATTCCTATTAGACTATATAGAAAGAGGCAGTGCAAAATTTAGACTCTGGCCAGGTTGTTAAGCCTCATTCTAAACTTTCTGCATCTAATCTGTCTTATTCCTTCACTTACATGTTACTAATGTGTTTCCAAGATAAAAGGAAAAAAAAAGCTTAGATTTCTTGGATAAAATTTAGAGTCCTCTCAATTAATATATTAGAGAATATAAACTTTGCTTCAGGGATATTTCAGTACTTTGCAGAAAACTACAAAGAGAATAACAGAAACAGTAATTTTTTCTTCTGTCTCTGAAACAAATCAAAGGCTTTTATGAGCTTGTGCACATCTTGGGAAACAGGGAAGTTTGTATTTTGTTTGATCAGAAAATGTGAATCCTTCAAAGGTACTGCTGTTGGTCTCATAGGTATACACATTGATTAAGATTTCTTATTAACATACAATCATCTCCAAATGTTTCCACTTAATTGCTTTTTATTTCAGTTAAGTACCAATGTTCTTTATTCTCACACGTAGTTTAATTAGCACGGAAGGTCACTGAGAGGTGTTAAGGCACAAACTTGCCCAGAGGAAGCAGTTGATGCCTGGCTAGCTTCTAATTATAGAGCATCCCAGAATTGCAGAGTAAGAGGGAGCTTCGAGGGGAGAACAATAATGAAAGAACTAAAAATGAACACAAGGCATTCTATGCATGTAAAGAAAAAATTGTCAGCTCCCTTTCTTTTTTTCAGGTTACAGTTGCATGTGGTTATCAGTAAGAGACAAAATACCCTGGACAGTTCTTTGTGGATTACCTTTCATTTATTTATTTATTTATTTATGGTAAATAAATATATTTTTTAAAAGATTTATTTAATTATTTATACAAGCACTGGGTACAGTCAGAAGCGCAGGAGGGTGAGAGAATTCACCAGAGCCAGAGCGGGGAGCAGACCAGGCAGATTGACGAAATACACTGCTGAGGGGAGCAGCGAGCGCAGCAGGAGAGATCTACATGCCATGTGGGACCCCTGCCTGGTGGCCAGGATGGAGCCAGCACTGCAGAGGCTGCGGGCAGCTTCGCAGCCCAGCACTCAACCACTGTGCAACCTGGGAGGCCCTACCTTTCATTTATTGAACACCTACTATGTATAAATATTTTGATGGATTCTTCTAAGGATTATTTAAGTTGCTTTTGATAAAAACATGGAGAAAAATATGCAATGATGAAATATCACAATCATGTTGAAAGGTGAGAGAATGTTACCCTGTTACAGGGCAGAGAGAGGGATACCCTTGGACCCCCAAACCTGTCTGCTTCAAATGGATTCTACCATCCACTGTTTCAAGACATATTCTAGTGAAAAGACCTTCAATACAAAAGACACTTAATACAATTATTATGCAATGGAGAGAAGCAAACAGAAAGAATATAGTTTCCTAAATCAGGCACCCCAAATTACCCATCCCTTTGTGGATAAATGCCCAGCCAAACAGGGTTGGCCTAAAGCAAGTCCACTGATGCCTAAAAGCCTGCCACAAGTCTAAGACACCTTCTGTCTCCCAGAAGGTGACAGATAATTCTGGAAGGAAGAGAGCAAAATCAAAACCCAAGTCAAGATAAAGGCTCCCGGGCCTCCCCGGTGGCGCAGTGGTTGAGCACTGGGTTGTGAAGCTGCCCGCAGCCTCTGCAGCGCCGGTTCGATCCCCGGCTGCTCCTCAGCCACCGGAGGAGGGTCCCACATGGCGCACAGACCTCTCCTGCCGCCCGCTGCTCCCCTCAGCAGTGTACTTTGGTCCTTCTGCCTGCTCTGCTCCCCGCTCTGGCTCTGGTGAATTCTCTCACCCTCCCGCGCTTCTGACTGTACCCAGTGCTTGTATAAATAAATAAAATCAATCAATCAATCAATCAATAAATCTTAAAAAAAAAAAAAAGATAAAAGCTCCCAATTGTCAGCCTCCATGGTTCTCTCACCCACATCTCTGTCTCTTTCAAGTGTCTCCTTCCATATCCCCCAAGTCCCTGGTACAACTCCAAGGCTGAAAAGCAGGTGCAGCCTCTTCATATGTCTCTCTGCTCCATTTGTCTCCACTAGATCTTTTTCTTGATCCTCCTTCCTTCCTTCTCCTACTCGTTTCTATGCTCTCTGCTCAGCTCATCCCTTCCTTAGGGTGGGGCAGGAAACATGGAACCTCCTCTTTCCCTGGGGATTACCTATTATAGTACCATACTTTTATAGTTGAATCAAGAATATGAAAATGTTTTTAAAAATACATGCAAGGGCCTCCCTGGTGGCGCATGCGGTTGAGCACTGCACTGTGAAGCTGTCCACAGCCTCTGCAGCGCGGGTTCAATCCCGGCTGGTGGCGAGAATTCCACATGGTGCAGCAGACCTCTCCTGTCTTGCCCGCTGCTCCCCTCAGCAGTGTATTTCATCAGTCTGCCTATTCTGTTCCCTGCTCTGTCTTCTGTGAATCCTCTCACCCTCCCGCGCATCTGGCCTGAACCCCAGTTCTTGTATAAAAAAATAAATAAATCTTTAAAAAAAAAATACACGCAAAACTGGCTTTTTTTTTTTTTGGTGGAGAGAATGGGTCAGTTGTCCCTACACTGGTCAAAGTTCACATGTCTGTGGCAAGTGTTATTTACATTTCTATCTATTACCTAATCTATAATTTACAAGAGCTGTGAAATAATTCAAATTCAGGGAAAGGCCCAGAGTTGCTGTAGAATAAGGTAACTCAGTAGGTGTCTTAGACAGCATCTCAGTTTTCATTGAATATTTGCAGGGATCTATTGGCCCAATTTGATGTCTTTCACAATTTCTCCCAACAACGCAAATCAAGGCTAATGGGAAATCCAATGTGTAAAGAAGGTACATATGACTGCTTTGACCGTAGCAGTGGAAGAGATGAGAATGCCTGAAAATTTGTCTCAATGGCCCACTAAAAATTCCAAAAAGTTCTCTGGTAACTGGGCTTGAGGCAGCTGCTAGGACTATCCCGGCTTTGTCAGGTCTTCTGCAGCTAACATCCTGCAGTTTCCTGAGTCTCCCTTTTGTTCTGTGATGCCAGGGATGAATGCATTTTGCTAACATCTCACAGTGACAGTTGACAAGGTCCCCATGAATCCAGGTGGGTATTTCTGGGTCAGGAGCCTGAGATTTCTTCCATTGAACTCTCAGAGATATAAGTAAGTTTCTAAGATTGAACCAGACAAAAATTATTATGCCTAATACAAATCTTCTCTGAAGGCTATGTTTGTCAAACCCCAGGATAATGTGCAAGCTCTTCCTTCCATACAAGGGGACTTTGCTAAGAAGAGAGTCATAATTTTATTAGAAAATATGTGAGTATTCAATGAGTAATCCATTAGCAGAGTTCCCAGGTATGGACATACTGGGCATTGGTCTGACATGGTTTAAGCAGATTGAAAAATATTCATAGTAATTATAACTAATTAATAGGAAAACCTGTGAGTTCAAGGTTATGTTGAAGACATAACTCTGTGATGCCATAAATTTATTTATTTATTTATTTTTAAAGATTTATTTATTTATGCATACAAGAATGGGGTACAGGCCAAAGGTGGGGTGGGTGAGAGGATTCACCACAGATGGAGTGGAGAACAGAACAGGCAGATTGACTGACATACACTGCTGAGGGGAGCAGCGGGCGAATCAGGAGAGGTCTGCTGCGCCATGTGGGTTTCTCCCTGGCCGGGGATCAAACTCTTGCTGCAGTGGCTTCCATCAGCTTCATAGGTTGTGTCTTAACCCCTTGCGCCACCAGAGAGGCGCCTGTGTTGACATAAATTTAAATGACCACATGAAGTTTTCCTTCTACTGCAGATTGACAGTTGCCTGGAGCTCTCTGGACTAGACTTCACCTTCTCTGCATCATCAGTCTTGTGAACCTTGTCAAGAGGGTCATTACCTTACCCCCTTTTTTGGCTGTCAATTAAATTGTGTGTTTATATTATTGCAATGTAGATTCTTTCCAATCAATTCATATTGTGGCGATATGTACTTGGCTTGAGTTGTAAATGAAACCTTCCTTTTGTATGGAAGTTAGCAATCTAGAAATCTCAAACCTTAAAACAGCAAGAGGTAATAGTTTGTAACTATGTCTCATCTTCACATTTCCTTTAGTTTGCAACTCTCTTCTGATAACTTTTCTTCACCACCAAAACACCAGTGCATACCATTAATCAATTTTTCTTCCTTAACTTGTTTGCAGAGCATAATTACATGACTCACATTTTCATAGGAAAGAAAAATCAACTCTGTCAATTCAACATCTATCAGTTATTTCCTTCTTTTTTCCTTATTTATTTTCTGTTCCTTACCAGTAAGCCCACTTATTTTTAAAGATACAACCATCTATAGATATATAGCTAGTATATTTTTTTCTCATAAATATCATGTTTTCTAGCTTGCTATATAATATTCATAATTGTCTTTGTTCTTAATTTTTTAGTCTTGATTTTTACTATGGTACACACAGATACATTACCAAATTTATAAAACAATCTAGAAATGTACAAGGGAAAAAGCAAAAATCATCTCAAATCCGATCAAAGAGAGATGATAATTACTATTTTAACAAACTTTTATTCATCTCTTTACTCATACATACAAAGCTTTCAATATAAAGTTTTACATAACTGGTTCAAATACAGATGCAGATACATAATCACATATTGTCCTCAATAATCTGGGCCTTTTTTCCTTTTAAATTAATATAGATAGACATCATCCCTTTAGGTGCCTGAAAAACATTGCATTGAGAACTTTTTTTTTTGGTGGGACCTTCGCTGGTGGCGGGGAACGAACCGGCGCTGTAGAGGCTACGGGCAGCCTTGCAGCCCAGCGCTCAACCGCTGCGCCACCAGGGGAGGCCCTGCATTGCAAATTTTTACCACCAGCTTTTACATCAGTCTATTTTTGCAATGCAGATGGAGTTGTTTCCAATTTCTGCCTGTGTAAATAGTGCTGCTGCACACTTGGGGGATTTTCTCCTTGGCATAGGCTTCAAGTATTATGATTATTACATCAAATGGGAGGCTCTTTTAAACTTTTAAACATTTTTTAATAATGTTCTTTTGAAAGTTTTAACATCTTCATTCCTAACACCAGTGTGGGAGTGTTTTTTTGCTATACAATCCTCTGATCCTTGGTTTCAGTTGTTCTGATGTAAATGGGGAGTCTGGACATAGCAAATTCAGCATTTTAAAATGAAAAGTAAAGTATTCTGAGAATGTGGAGAAAGTGTCTCTATCTCAAACTCTTAAGACTTTGTTTAGTACTGCTATGTGCATTTCCTTGATTACCTGGGTGTTGGAATTGTAACAAGGTAATCCTCAGGGAAAGGGGAGGTTCCAGGTTCCCTGCCCCAAGCTAAGGAGGGGTGAAGCTGAGCAGGGAGAAGATAAAGAAGATGGGGAGAAGGAAGGAAGGAGGATCAAAGACCTGGAGGAGGCACAAGAACCAGAGACAGGTAAAGAAGCTGCTTTTTGACCTTGGACTTGTACCAAGCACTTGGGGGGTATGGAAGGAGACACTAGCAAGAGACAGAGACATGGGTGAGAGACATGGGTCTCTGACAATGTTAGCCTTTATCTCGACTTGGGTTTAGATTTTGCTCTCTTCCTTCCAGACTTGTCTGGCCTCTTCTGTCCCTTTACTATGGGTATCCACCAGGAGGTGCCTTAGACTTGTGGTAGGCCGTTGGGCCTCAATGGTCCTGCTTTGGGCCAACCCTTTTTGACCGGGCATTTACCCATGAGAGGATGGGTAACTTTGAGTGCTTGATTAGGAAACTATATTCTTTCTCTTCTCTCTATTGCATGCTAATTATATTAAGTTTTTTGTATTGAAAGTCTTAATGTACTGAAGTATGTCTTGTCTTGATGCGGTGGGTGGTCCATTTAGAGCAGGCAGATTTGGTGGTCCCTTCTGCCCTGTAACAGAATGTTTTTTCTATATTTATTTTTGTTATAAGTGTCTTTTTATGATTTGACTCTTCTTATACTTGGTCCAGATTTATGCTGAAGTGATCACTTTTTTTCTAAATTTTCCATTTGTTTTGTTTTTCTTACAAAATGTCTAAAACTGTATCATACATATTTAAAATCTCTCATTTTTACTGGTGATTTTGCTTTTATGTGCTATAACATTAGGTGCTTAAAAAGCTTTTTAAGTTGTTTTTGCTAGTGTTGTTGACATATTTAAAATATATAATGTCAAATGATTAGTGTTTTCCTTTGCTGTTTTTAGTATTTATGTCACAAGTGGAAAGAAGTTTCTCTTGATTATAAAATATCTCATGTATCCTAATAATTTGGTGTTTTATTATTTTTTAGCATTTATATTACTGAGATTGTGGGCATAATTTTGCTTGGTAATGGGAACTCTATTAATATGTAATATTTATTATTATATTAGATATGTGTGTTTAGTAGTAAAATAGTTGGAAGGAGAGATCAAATTTGTACATCATAAAATGTTAATGAGATTGATGAAATATAAAGCTTCTTTAAGGACTATAATAACTCTTTCAGTAGTATAGAGAAGTAAGGAACCATAGACAGAAGGATTCAAATATTTAAGAGGGTGAATATAAATGAGAAGTTTCATAGAGCATTGTGCTAAGTGAGGCAAAAGTTCCATCTTCATTCAAAATATATGATCTGTGAGGCTGACAAGATAGGATTGGCCTGATAGGTAGGGCCCTGAGGAATTAGAATGTTAACAGACAATAAGTTAATAGAATACCTCAGGCGATTACAATTAATGAGAAAACAGGGCGGAGATAGATTCTTTGAGGATGGGACCCAGGGATTACAAAATCAAAAGGCACTTTGTGTTAGTGGACCAGCTAGCTATTAGATGGCTCTATCAGGGGCAAGTCTTCAGAGAAAAATAGAAAAAGTGCCTCCATCTCAAACCCTAAGACTCTGGTATAGTACTACCAGGAGACAGCAGTGCACACAGGTAATTATAAATCAGACCTTTATTTCACACTGTATTTTCATTTATTATCACATTTATTCCCTTTCATTGATCTGTCTATTCCTGCACTCCATCAATAGTTGTGACTTTATAGTATATTTTAATGTCTACAATATCAGAAGCTTGCAGTTTATTCAAGTCCAGAATTTTACTGCATTTTATGTTAATCGTTATATTTGCATTTTAAAATCACTTTGTCAAATATCCCGTCTTTATACTATTTGTCACAACCCCCCCCCAACACACACTAAGTTTTAACTGTATATGTGTAGCATAAACTATGGGGGCAAACAATCCTTAAATCTCAGTGGGTTAACATGACAACAGTTTATTTTTGACTCAAAGTGTATGAATGTGCCAATGTTCTTTAGGAACACAGGCTGACCCAGACTCTTAACACTTTACGCTCATTTCCAAGAACTTAGGGTCTTCTCAGTCCCCAGTGACCCCGTTTAGGGCAGAGCAGCAATAGACTTGTGCACAGGTTGAAGAAATATGTGTTTTCTTTCCTCACAACTTATTGTCTAATCAGCACTGTCCAAGAGAACTTTCTACAATAATGGCAATGTTTTATAATCTGAATTGTCCAATATAGTGGCCGCTGAGACTTTGTGGATGAAAAACTGTAAGCACTTGAAATGTGACTAATATATGACTAAGGAACTGAATTTTAAGTTTTGGGGAAAATAATTTAACTTTCAATATAAGTATCTGTGTGTGCCTAGGAGCAATGGTGTTGGACAGTGTATGTCCAGAACGAGTTACCTAATCCTGCACAAATGCAGGGGAGCTGGGTGTAAAGGGAAATAAATGAAATATTCAGCAAGCATTAATGTCTCTGTGTAGGCACGCACACATGCACAGTGGAAATTTCATTGTGAAATTTCATTGTTATTGCTGCAAAACATTTTAATCTTTTATTTTTAAAAAGATTTATTTATTTATTTATTTATTTATTTATACAAGCACTGGGTACAGTCAGAAGCGCGGGAGGGTGAGAGAATTCACCAGAGCCAGAGCAGGGAGCAGAGCAGGCAGAAGGACTGAAGTACACTGCTGAGGGGAGCTGCGGGTGGCAGGAGAGGTCTGCGCTCCATGTGGGACCCTCCTCCGGTGGGCGGGGATGGAACCTGTGCAGCAGAGGCTGCGGGCAGCTTCGCAACCCAGCGCCCAACCACTGAGCCACCGGGGAGACCCCATTTTAATCTTTTAAAGATAGGATATTCCTTTTCAAAAAACAAGGCATAACTATATAAATTTCCATTTACTCTGGCATTCCTTTGTTTCTCAAACTTTCCTTCCTATAAATCCTGTGAATTTCTGACAGTTAATTTTTGGGCCAGATCAGCATTAAAATTTTAGTTCTGTGAATTATTTTCAACTAATACAATCTCTACTCACCTTGTGATAGTTATATAACCTCCTAAGTGTTGGTTCCTTTATAACGAAATTTGGAGAATAATAGTACCTACCTACCCAATATTATCATTATTACCACTTTTATTCCTCCTCCTATTACAACTAGTATATTATTAATGCTCCTTTCATAATAATTATTATTTAGTTAAATGATAATGATGATAATCATTAGGTATCAATAATTATCATTAGGTATGATAGTAATAATGATTATTACTAGGTATCGAAACTTTATATGGATAATATGTTTAAATTTGCTCAAGAGCCAAATGAGATTAATGCGCTTAAATTTTATAATTATGAGGTTAGCACAATAACTAGCCCAGTATTACACTTAACACATTCTACTGTTATTATTGGTACAGTCGATATCATCATCATCATCAATTGTGGTTGCCTCATTAATATCCTTTTCACCCTATTCCATTATTTTTAAAAATTTATTTATGCTTACAAGAATGGGGGTACAGGCCAGAGGTGTGGGGAGGGGCTGAGAGGATTCACCAGCGGCAGAGAGGGGAGCAGAACAGGCAGACTGCCTGAAATACACTGCTGAGGGGAGCAGTAGGTGAGACAGGAGAGGTCTGCTGCACCATGTGGGTTGCTCCCTGGCCAGGGATCGAACTTGTGCTGTAGTGGCTGTGGATAGCTTCATAGGTTGTGTCTTCACCCCTTGAGCCACCAGGGAGGCCCCTATTGCATTTTTAATGAGCAGGTTTGGTTATACTCCAGAGCTGGCTAATTCCACCTCATTGCCACAGTGACAAATTCAGGATGGCCATATAATCCAGACCAAATTCAATTAATGCGTGAGATGTACCTAATCATAACAATTCATAACAAGTCATAATGACTTACTGATAGGTTTTTGACCCAAAGTGGGCCAATTAGAGGGAAGTTCGTGACTTTTGTGGTTAAAAAAGAAAATTTTTCCTAAAGGGGAGATTATACAAGGTATTTATTAACTAACTGAAGCACCAACACTTTGTAGCTACATGATAAAGGATATTTGTTAACACTATGCCAATATATTGGGGATCATTTGAAGGCTGTTCTACTTCTGGACTGCTTTGGGTTTGTAAATAAGTAACCTGTCTTTACTGTTTAAAGATTCTTTCCTTCAGATATTACCTATTATTATGTAAATTCTGATTGGAATAATGATCATTTTCATAATTCCTTAAATATACTAGTTGGGTATTTTCAATATATTGGGAAGCTACCTATAGTAATCTTTTAATTGCTTTAAAGAGATTATTGCTTATATTACTATTTTAGATGCTTCTTTTGGAATTTTCTAGGCATATAATAGAATTTGAAAATGACACAAACATTGTGTTCTCTTTTAAAATTTTAATATATTCTCTTTCTTAACTAATTGCATGATTTAAAAATTCCAGAAAAATATGAAGTAGAGATGGTGACAGCAAACATCATTCCGTTATTTTTGCTGTTGATGGGCTGCTTTGGAGATATATCAACTTAAAAAAAATTCTCATTTTCCTATTTTGTTAGAATTTTTGATAGCAAGATAGCTGATTTAGCAAAATGTAATTTCTTCCAAGATGTATAATCAGAAAATTACAACAAAGAGACATGTAAAATTTCCTACAGGAGAAAAGCAGAATGATATATAAAGGGAACTGAAAGAGGGGTGGAATTAGAGAAAATGGTTGTTTCACAGAACTTTGAAATGAAATAGTAAAAGATCTGTATGGCAGTAATTTCAATCAGCCAAAAGGGGACAAGCTTAACAGAATCTGAAAGAAAACCAAAAAGAAGAAGGAGAAATATAAAAGAAATTTCAGAGGAAATTACAAACTATAACCAAATGCAGAAATGCAACATATATATTTGGTGTTTCTCAAAAAACAAGGACCAATGAAGAAGAACAACAACAAAAATATAAAAGAAAAAGTGTTGCTTTAATGATGGGACATTGAGTATTCTGATAAATATATTTATAAGGTATATAAAAATTATATAAGACAAATGCAAGGATGAAGTTTTTTTCAAGTGAAAAAAATTCTGTCCTTTTGACTTGCTTTATTCCACTGCTCCTATTTTGCTAGCAGTTTTGGTAAAGATTTAAGTTAAAATGATTTGTGTTAATAAAAAAAGCTTTTGAGATTTTATTTTGCGTTTGTGCACAAAATATAGCTGCAAAATAACATTCATTTCCAGACCCCACCTCTTCAGCTGTAAGCCCTGTTATGAGGAATAAAATAGGACATAGACTTTCTGCCTGTGGGCTTTTCTTCTTCCCAGTCTTAACTGCCAACCGAGAAGGGGCTGGTAGAGGCTCCAAGTTAGTTGTTTTCCACCCATTTTGCATTCTCTATAGAGCAATAAGCTCTGCCTTCATCCCACCCACAATTGAGGGAATCTCTGCCCTGGGATCTGAAATCAAGCAGGTAAATGTTGAAGCACACAAAGGACTTCCTCCTTAGTTTGTGATGTGTGCCACTGCACTGTGCAATGACATGAGAAAGGGCTGTGGTATTTCTGTAATTCCTTCACCATTTGGTCTAATTTGTATTATGATAAGACAGTGTTATTTGGGGCTGTCACAGGAGGACAGGACAATTACCCCTGTGGTCCAGTACCTAATAAAGACATGAGGAAGAAGCCCTAATGCGTGCCTCCCTCTGATACAAGCCTTGCAGTCCTATAAGATATGTTCTCTCTAGTGATTGGTGAATATTATGATGCTGTGTGTTCACATATGGTTTGAATCACATATCACATATGATATGCAGCATTTCAAAAGAAATATGAACCACTCT
This sequence comes from Talpa occidentalis, assembly GCF_014898055.3. Lineage (NCBI taxonomy): Eukaryota > Metazoa > Chordata > Mammalia > Eulipotyphla > Talpidae > Talpa > Talpa occidentalis. Next base: position 49,105,493 of record NW_023605083.1, on the reverse strand, counting down.
AGCCCAGTGCTTCAGTCAAGGTCAAGTCAGGAAAAGTTAGTCAACAAACTTTAATGTAGGGAACTAACAATATTGATGACAGTGACAACAGGAGAGATTTCAGCTACAGAGACTTGCTGTCACTGCTCAAGGTGGAAAGACAAAGAGAGGAGGCATTGGTGCTATCAGAGACTGAGAGCCTGCAATTTCTCAGCATGGAGAGGTAGAAACACAGAAGAAGCAGGGACCATCGATCCTGATACATTAACCAAAGCCAGGGAGAGAGAGGGAGGGAGGGAGGGAGGGGTGGACAGAAGGAGGTGGGGAGAGAGAGATTGAGAGAGAGAGAGAGAGAGAACTGACTGGCTGGTCTGTGACCAGCCCCACACAGATTCATACCTACCTGCACTCGTGGAATCGTATCTTTCAGTTCTAATGTATTTTCCAAATGAGTTTAGGCACAAACTCAATATCTCAACACAGGATAGTTTTGCATAGTGAGGTGAATAGTTAATGGGCATAGGGCAAGGAGGGAAATTATGAGCCAGGGAGAAAGGGACATGAGAAAGGAAAGCTGGTAGCACTAATGTCTCACAGTTCAGTGTGTGCCCTTCTATGTGCCCTTCAAAATGACCTTATGATTGGAACAAAGATGTGTTCCTTGCAGCTGTTGTACACCCTCCTGGATGACCCCTTCAAAGTTATGTGTGAGTCTGAGAGATGGTCTAGGGAACATAGTATCTGCCTACAAAGTCAGTCTGATATCCTGGATCTTTCCAAACTGGGTAGTATGATAAGGTAGGAATATCTATAACAATTGGTTGACTAGAAACATTTTGGGTTTCCATCAACTCTTCCAACTCCCTTTCCTTTTTTTTGCCCCATTTTCTTTCAGGCCTCCTCAACATGATATACTTCAACATAACAATCGGGGTTGTACTTTTGCATAGTGAAGAGAACAGACTTAATTTTAGGGTGGGATTTATTAATTACAAGCTAATTTTCCCCCAGAATACTAAGCTATAGAAACTTTGGGCTGTAGCATAGCTTGAGGTTTACAGAATTTTGTTTTGTTTTGTTTTGTTTGCTTCTATGTAGTCTTCCATTTATAAATCTTCACCTTGCAATTGATAATATTGGAAGAGTATATTGAATAAAGCACCTTAATGCACACATTTAGTACTTTGTTTCATAAGTTTTAATATATTTCTATGTTAGCTGGAAGTTAGCTGAAAAATTCTTATGTATTATTATAAGAAATACAATCTCTGATTCTAAACAAAGATGCCTGAAAAATTCTAAATGTCCATTGACAACTAATTTATGAACCACCCATCTATTTCTTCCCCTAATACTATCTAGTAAAATTTTCCCTGTTGTTTCATGCTTCTTCCCAGCTGAAATTTGTGTTAATTGTTTTTTCCCACATGAGGGCATCAGTGCTCTAAGCATCTTTGCAAGCCGTCCTCTTATGTTTGACTTTAAGAGCTCAATTTTGAGAAAATGAAAACACTTTATGAGTATCATACATCTTCGACTATATAAAATTAACATTTGGTTTAACTTTCTGGAAAAGTCATTCATTCTTTTCTTTCATTCATTTAGCAGTGTAATTGTACCTTCTTATGTGGGGGAGGAAAAGATGACACAATTGTAGCAATGCCACTCCCCTAGCCAATGTGTGCCACTACAGTCAACCAGGGTCAATTAGGTTCTGTTACAGCAAAATGACTGTAGAATTTACATGAGCAGTAATACAGTAGCACATGTTCATTTGCAATGAAAATTAATCCATTTTAGAAACTCTATGTGCATATGTGTTCATATTCCATGGATTTATTTTCACAGCCTGGAAACTGCCATTATGCATTATTCTTGGTTAATTCCAAATTTCACACTTTTAGTTGAGAATAGTTCAAAGTAATAATATAGATAAAACTAATATAGATAGATCCCAGGTATATTACTCTCTGTCTAGTTATTGGCATAAGGACTAAGATTGTCAGTAGAACTTTCAATGGCTTGACTTTTCCCTCTCAATTAAGAATAAATTAATCACTTCAATATCAATATCATCTACAATAAGCCCACCTTGATTTTCTAGCCTTAGCTCTGTTACTCCATTTTCAGAAGAATAACTGAACTGATAACTCACATGTCTCTTAATACAGAGCAAAAGTACACCTTGCTTTATTCTTTTTTGCATTTTGTCCATTCTGCCTAAAATATCACTTAAACCCCAAATGAGTCTGCAGCACACTGGCTCCCCTTTGAGGTTCATAATTGGTCCCAAATCCTCTCCTCCTCACTTCAACTTGACCTTGCCCATCCCCTAGGGAGTGATCTCTCTCTAACAAGAAGACTAGGGCCCATTGTCTTAGAAACTTGTCTTTGATTCATTGCCACGAAATGGGCTCATCTATTATTCTCCAAATTGTCTGGTGTCCCCCTAACATTTTATTGCAGAAATGACACTAGACCCATCTTTTTTGTTCCTTTAAAACAAAAGTACGGCCCTCCCTGATGGTGCAGGGGGGTGAGATGCAGCCTGTGGAGCTGTCTGCAGCCTCTGCAGCATGGGTTGGAAACTCAGGCTGGCCAGGAAGCAGCCCGAATGGCGCGGCAGACCTCTCCTGGATTGCGCGCACTGCTCCCCTCAGCAGTGTGCTTTGGTTGATCTGCCTGTTCTGTTCCCCACTCTGTCTCTGGTGGGTCCTCTCACCACCTCTCACAGGCACCTCTGGCCTGTACCCCAGCTCTTGTATGCATAAATGGATAAATCTTAAAAAAAAATAATAAAAAAAAAAAAACAGAAGTACTTTGAGCCTTCCTGGGGGCAAAAGGGGTTGAGCACAGCACTGTGAAGCTATCTGCAGCCTCTGCAGCACGAGTTCGATCCCGGCCGGCCAGGAAAAAACCCACATGGTGCAGCAGACCTCTCCTGTCTCGCTCGCTGCTGCTCCCTTCAGCAGTGTTTTTAGTCAGTCTGCCTGTTCTGCTCCCCGCTCCATCTCTGGTGAATCCTCTCACCCCCTCCCCACACTTCTGGCCTATACCCTAGTTCTTTGACATTTCTGTCCTATGGCTGGAGTAGAGATGCAGGGAGTCACCAGGTTTACGTAACAGATGAGAAGTCACATTCAGTCCCATTGAGAATTCAGCATTAGCAGGAAGCAGAAGAGAATATACTTGCAGTGTTCAGGAAGCATCTGTTTTATTGCTACTAGAGAGTTTAGAACCCATGATTTTCCTCTTTTCTTTGTTGGCATAGCATTTTGCTGTGTAATTTAGATTTATGATGATTGATTTTTTTTTTAGTAGGAGATAATAGTCTTCTGGAGTCACTGAACCTCCTAATTATTTATATAAACACATAATAAATATATAAAATATATAATAATATATAATATACATGTATTTATGCACGTATTATAGAAACATATTTGCACATACATCTGTATATGATTTGTTAGGTATATAGTCATACTATATATGTATTAGTATACTGTATATGTGTAATACATATTTATTATGTATTATTATGTATTATTGTGTATATCACAATTTTGAAAAAATCAAAAATTGATTTAATTTCTTATTCAAAGTAACAAATACGATCTTCTCTCAAAGATCTTGAAAACTGCTCTATGCAGGCATCATCACTCATAAAGACAAGCTGTCTTTGTTTTATGGCTGAATCAAATCCTCTTGGTTAAGCCCATAAGGGAAATGTGTTTAACCCATTCCACCATCAGCTTGTTTTGTATTGCTTAATCCTCCTCACATTTTTGGTGAACTTCAGCATTTGAGCATTTCCAGAAAAATCTAGTAGTTTTATTTTCTTCAAACTGCTATGGATCTTTAAAAAGTGGGAGAAGTGAAAAATAAGGTAAAGCAGCAAAATGTTACTTGTGTGGTCCTCCTTGTATCCTGCTTTTTTTTTTTTTTTTTTTTTTTTAAATCTTCCCAATTGATTCTTTAACTAAGCTAGAACTTAGGTCTGTCAGCAAACAGTGAGCTTAAAAAATTCCAAGTTCTTGGCCAAGGACCTCATCCTTAGTAGAAAACAATGAAGATGTATTCCCATAATTCCAGAATCCTGGGTGAAGGGGTCACTACACCTGGGGTTAGGTTTACACTGGTAAAACTAAATAACTGAGCAAATTCTCAATATAACTCATACAAAAATCTTTCCGCCCATGCTGTAATTACTGCTTTGCTTGTATTGTTAATATGAATTTTTGTAATGCTCCCTCCTGTTTTCTCTGTCTTGGAGACCTGGCCTTCAGGTTATGTGGGTTTCATACTAACACTTGGCTTATCTGTCCCATTGAGCTATAATGAATTGATGCCTCCAAGATAGTTTACTTTTAATGGCTACATCTTATTCCTCTTCCATTTCAATGCTTACTTGTTTAACAACATCATTAGCTCATTTTCTGTTGCCTGTTTCAATTTTCCAAGTTATTGTTCTTTTTGTATAATTTCCTTTTGAAGTTAATCTATCTTTCTGTACTTTTATTCTTTTCATGCCTTCTTTTATCTTCTTCACTGTCTGCCCTTATCTGGCCACCTACATTGGAACACAGCCCAAAGACCTCTTGCATGCATGTAGCACCCCACCTATCCATCCATCTATTGATTTATAAAACCTTGATTTATAAAATCAAGAGGAAGGGAAAATTGCTCTTTCCATAATTAACAATAATTACTCTTCATAAAGCTCAAGTACTTAAGAAGCTTAAAGAGTCATGAGGGTCCTCAAATCAACAGGAAATAGTGAAAAAAAATTATACCCGTGATAGTTCAGGTTTTTAAATGAAATGCATTATTCAGTTCTTGCTGGTGACATTAGAGATTTTGTTTTTTAACTTTGTCCAGAAGGCCAGAGTTCACTGCATAAAGTTTAGGAAATACAAGTTTATTTCACCAGAGGAAGTTGGAAGTTCATTGTATAGCTGCCCAATACCATTTGCTGCTGCAAGAGTGAAGGCAGGCCACACAAGTCATTTTCTCCAGATTGTGATAACTGGAGGCCTGACTATGGCTTAATGGGCCTTTCATTCTTGTAGGCACAAAAAAAAAATAACCAAAATGAAAGAGAACTTAGAACAACGGAGAGCAAGGGTGCTGTATCATGAACAACACTAATGTGTGCATATCCTGCATAAGGTGTGACAACAATGTGTACTAAGGGTTTATGAAGACTGCTATGGCCAGTCACTTGGGCTAGGACTGGGGATATATTTGCGTGCCAGTCAGGACAGATAAGCTTTGTCACAATAAAAAATAACCTCAAACTCTCAGCATCATAAATTAACATTTGTATATATCTCTTTCATTCTATGTGTCCACCAGGATGCAGCGGATAGTTTTGCTCATTGAAATCCCTCAGGCTGGCCATCTCAAGTCATCAGTTGGTCATCATGTGGAGTGTCATCATTCACTGAAGGAAAAAGACCTGCTTGTATATCTAACCAGCAACTCAGTCCTTTGACCTGAAAGTTATTGCCATTATTTCAACTGATAATTCAAAGGTTAAAGAGTCACAGCGTCCCCTCCTTATATGAGGTGTCAGGAAATGCAGTCCGACTGTGTGTACAGGGCAAATCCATGGACATATTTTGGAAATAGCATCAATGCATGTCACAAGCTCTGAAAAATACAGACCTCGTTCTGTGCTCAGAAAGTTTCTAGTCAGAGTGTGAGAGTGTGTGTGTGTGTGGCGGGGGGGTTAAGGAGGATAAGCGTGTGTACAACAATCCAGAGCAGTGTGATAGAGCAAGAAGAATGTTTAATGGGAGCACATAGGAAGAGCTGACCCAGGGCTGGGGATTACGAAAGGCTTCCTAAATAAATCTGAGACTTGAGGTGGAGTATTAGCCAGGCTAGTAGTGAAGTATATTACATTCAATTCTCAGGACAACTTTAAAATGTAGGAACAAATAATTATTCTCTTTTATAAGCAGTGAAATCAAGGCCCAGAGAGATGGTGCAGATGAGTCAAGAGCAGAATCCTAGTCCACCTCCCTCCAAAGCCCCTGCTTTTAAACTCTCAGCTAGATCTGAAGGTGGAGACTTTCCTGCTAGGCTTTTTGAAAGGAAAGGGAATAACTGTTAAGTTCAACTTAGAAAAAAAAGTCAGGTTAAAAATACCTCAAAAGAACACCTGTGATCTGAATCTAGGTTAATTTTGTATTGCACAAATGATACCACCATTCCAAAATACTAATTGCTACATGAGGCATTACATCTATCTTGGGGCAGGGAGGGGGGGAATCCAATGGTTCTAATTAAATAGTATATTTCTCAAAAAGCCACAATTGAGGTTTGGAGTGGAATGAGACATTTCTGGGATTTTACTGTTCATAGCCCCAGGTGAAGGAATATGACAATGGTTTATTCATGGAATGCTGAAACCCGCCACCACGCAGCACCTTACAACGCAGGGAAGAGACTGAATACAAATACACAAACCTGACTGTTTATTTCTTCGGTTGGCTGTGGGTTACCAGTGTTTAGAAAGACATAGTGTCACTGAAGAAATTTATACAAAAAGGTTGATTCAGGTCCCCCATGAGGAGTTTATGAACACAGAAAGCTTTGCCTATCAGTAAGAGCATCCAGCCCCCAAATGGCACTAAAAGAAGCCCGGGATGTGCAAGGAGGCTATAAAATCTAGGCAACACACAATTAAGGGTAAAAAATGCTATATATCCTCCAGCACAGTAGAGGGCAGGCCCATAACAACTTACTAAGCTCCACTTCTTGGTACATGAAGTCATAGACAACTTGAAGGAATGCATCACTTCTAGCAGTTAGGAGTAGGGGGTATTTCAGAGAAAACAAGTTCTAATCCTATGAATATTTTAAGAAATGTATACAAAGCTTTCTAAGCTTTCTGGCAGGATTAAAAGCAATTTTAGGGCCTCCCTGGTGGCACAAGGGGTTAAGCACCGCACTATGAAGCAATTTGCAGCCTCTGCAGCATGAGTTCAATCCCTGTCTGGCCAGGGAGAAACACACATGGCGAGGCAGACCTCTCCTGTCTCGCCCGCTGCTCCCCTCAGCAGTGTATTTCAGTCAATTTGCCTGTTCTGTTCCCTACTCTGTCTCTGGTGAATCCGCTCACCCCCTGTATTTCTGGCCTGCACCCCGGCTCTTGTATGTACTAATAAATAAATCTTAAAAAAATAATAAAATAAAGCAATTTTATTGCTTCCACATTACCAGCATTTCAGAGACCAATTTCATCTTCACAATTCTCATTGCAAATCTTCTGAGCCAGCCGCCCGGAAGTGGGGCATCTGCTCAGTGCTTTGGGGCTGATGAGGATGCCTGTGCTGCCATTTCAGATATTAGAACTGGCAGCCCCAACTGTCGACCCAAAATTCCCCCGAGTCTCTGCTGAGGCAACCACCTATTGATTTCCTAATTTTTCATCACCAGAAGGCATGGATTTCCTATTTTGCTAATTATATACTTAATTTGAAATCAGCACAGGACAATGGATAAGGCATATTGTGTGTGGGTTAACCTTCTTCAGTTAACCTTCTCGAGTCCCTCTTCATGTTGATTGTGGGAATAGAAAATTAAAGAGTTCACGGAGCCAGGCAGTTGCTATCTCCAAGACCAGTGAAAAAAGACTGCTGGGCTTCAGAGAGGAGCACAGAGATCCTTCTTTTCTCTTTTCAGTGTCGGGATATGACAAAGTTTGACAGTTTATGACCCTGGCACCTGTGCTCTGATCTCTGCCCACAGTCTCAGGATGAAACCGATTTGTTCTCTCGGGGAATCAGGAAACGGTAGTGTTAGGAATCAGTGTTACTCTCTGGGTATAGAAATTGATTTAAATACTAGATCTTAAACTAAGGGGACATTTTATAAGATGAGAGGAGTATTCTAATTTGAAGAGAGGAGAAATGGTACTATTTCTCCAAAGAGTGCTTATGTGCTATGGAATCCTGTATAATTTTCAGGTAAAATGTGAGAGCTATTAAAATCAAGAAGAGACTGTCCCCATGCCAGTACTTATGTCTTTTCTTTTTGAGATTTGTGAGGAAGGGAAAATGAGAGGAATTTTATTCTTTTGGGTAGTTGGAGTGTTTCCTACTTAAAAGGAGAAGAGGTAGTACAGAGTTCATGTTTTCCACATTTTAGGGTTTTAGGACATTTGTTTAAATTAAGATTGTGAAAAAAAAATTTTTACGCCTGATTTTACTGCCTTTTCTTACCGTACTTTTAGCTCATTTTGTACTCAAGTCACTATTTTAGCATATGTAAAGTGAAACTGAAGTAAACTTTTGAACATTTTTGTGCTGTGAGAATTAGCAGTCCCGTTTACCTTTCAGTTTGACTTTTGTGGTTTGGGACTAAAGTCTACCTATTTCTTAAAAATCATGTCAGGCATTCAATTTTGAATGAAGTTGGAGAGCACAGTTCAATCAAATGTCCTAAGATAGAAATTGGAAAACTTTTGAGACTTTCCCAGTCATTTCTCTTTTTTCCCTTTTGCTATTGATATTTATCCAGTTTTAAAGTGACTGTGTACTTTGAAGCACAAAAGTTTTGATTTTTGGAACACCCAGTTTATTTTTGTGTGTGTTGTTTATACTTTTGGTACCATATTTTAAAAATTACCTAATCCAACATCATGAATATTTTGGTGTAATTTTTTGTATATGGTATGAGGAGACAGAAGTCCAATTTATTCATTTGCATGTGGATAGCCAATTTTCCTAGTATCGTTGGTTGAAAAAAGTAATTTCCATTCACTCATTTTTAATGGACTATTATTTTAAAAATATATATGTATTTCTTTCATTCAAAATTATGAGATTCATCCATATGTAATTTCTTCATTTTCATGACTGCTGGTGTTCTGCTAATAAAATATATCACAATTTGTTCATCCATTCTGTCTTTTGATTCCTGGGTAGTGTACATAGTTTGGAACTATTATGAGTAGAGCTGACATGAATTTTCTAATGAGTGTCTAGATGGATTTCCATCTGGCTATAAACCTTAGAAGTGGATTGTAGAGAATTTGAAATCTTATATTCCAGCTTTACTATAACTGGTTATCACATACTCCACAAGAAAATTTAGGGGAGCCAAATAAAATATTTCAACTTAGTTATTAATCTGAATTCTTTCTTATTCTAAAAAGATGCCTTGTAGCATCCACATTACAGAAATTTCTTGGGGAATATCGAAGTTTTCTTATACAGCAAGGAATGATAATAAAGAAGTTGTGGTGGAGGCCTGTTAGGGTTATTTTGTTCAACAAATTTTCTTTGAGTCTCTATATTTTCAAGATGTTGTACCAGGCACTGAGAAGAAGTCAATGTAGGGGATAAACTCGTTAACATGAAAATAGGAAATTATTATATGGCTTGGTGAGTTCTCTGGTGTACAGTGTGCAATTGGAGTGCAGATGTGAATATTTTGTTCAGAATCCTGGACATAAGAAGAAGTAGTGTATTACCTAAGCTGAGGTCCTCATAATGGGTAGGACACCCCAGGCTCAGAGCACTGGAATGAAGAGTAATGCAACAATTAGAAAATAATTCCTACTATCTGTAGTAGGCAGGCACTTTCTGCACAAAGGATAGGGTGAGTCCGTTGTTTACCTAGAACTGGATTAGGTGAAAGAAGTTAGTGTTTTCTTAGTTTACTGGATTCTTTAGCTTCCTTCCGTTTCTGTGAGTTTTTTTTTTTTTTCTTTTTTCTTTTTTAAAGACTTATTTATTTATTTATTTATTTATACAAGCACTGGGTACAGTCAGAAGGGCAGGAGGGTGAGAGAATTCACCAGAGCCAGAGGGGAGAACAGAACAGACAGACTGACAAAATACACTGCTGAGGAGAGCAGCTGGTGGTAGGGGAGGTCTGCGGGCCATGTGGGACCCCCCTCGCCCTGCGGCAGGGGATAGAACCGGCGCTGCAGAAACTGCGGGCATCTTCACAACCCAGCGCTCAACCGCTGTGCCACTGGGGAGGCCCCCGTGAGTTTTGCTTCTAAGATGCTTGGAATCTTAAAAAGGTAGAGGCTCTTGGATTCTTTAAAAGTTTGTTTCTTGTTTCCTCAGTCTCTCTTTACTCAAACAAGGAGAGGGAGTGACAAGAAAGTAAAGAAGTAGAGATAAATACGTAGAGACAGCAGAGATTAAAAGAAAACAATATTAAAAACTTCGACAATTACATTCAGTGAATATGATTTCCTTTGTTCTCACATGTGTTTTATTAATTTTACTTTATGAATTGAATAACCTTACTCTGAGAAGAGATCCAAGGTGATCAGCAGACCACTAAACAGGCTCACCACACAAAAAGGTTAAAAATCCCTAGCTTAGAATACGAATCCAAACCTTAATTATGTTAATAAAGTCAAATGAGTTATTTCTGTTTAAAGTAAATTACCCCTGAAAACTCACTACTAGTGTAACTTGACCTTGAAGACCACTTCTTCCTTATCACTGAACTGATGCCAATGAATTTCCATAAATGGAAGCACCTGAGTCTTCGGAGGAGTATGCAAAAGGTTAAGGTTCACGTCTGGGAAACTAAGTCTTCAAACACTCTGCTATTGCTAGTCTACAACCCTTTGGTAATAATGTTTTCATGCACTCATTTCTGAGTTGTAGTTTAATTTTCTTTGCTCCTTGTGAAACTAAACCTTGAATAGGAAATAGAATTTTTCCTTGTAAGGTTGCATGGTAACCTGTATCCTTATTTTTGTGAAAACTAAAACCTATAAACCTCTAATTGGTACAAATTCAATTTTAGTAAGAAATGACCTGAACAAGAGAAATGGAGGTGTGCAAATATCCAATCTCTTGCTTTTGTTCTGAAAGGATCGTATCTTTTTTCTTTAAGCTGATGTCAAATTGGAGTGGTACAGCCTTTTAGCAGGATTACCAGGGAGTCTCTGACACAGGAAGTTTGTATATCACATTAGGAAATCAAATTAGCTTATTCCTGTTACTTTTAATCAAAATATACAGATTCTGATTATTTGAATGTAATTAGATTTCCTTATTTAGCGCACACTTTGCTATTAGTTACAGGGCATGCTGACAACCAAACAAAACCTGCAGCTTAAATAGTGGGACTAGATATGAGTCAAGCTGTCTCAGAGGTATATTTTGGTAATAAACCAGTTTTAGATAAGGAGGTCAATTTTATAATTTTGTTTTGATTAAAGGAATTGTATTATTTTGTTATTATCATTCTGGTAAATAAGAGCTTAAATATTGGCCAAGTCGTTTTCCTTAGAAATGTTTAGATCTTTGACAATAACACCTATTTACCTATACCAGGGTTTGACAAACTGTATAGTCTATGAACCAAACTGTCCCACCATCTAGTTTTATAGGTAAAGCTTTATTGACACACAGTCCCTCCTAATGTTTATCTGGTGTCTGTGGCAGCTTTTGCACTACAACAGAGGAGTTAGTTGACACAAACCACACAACCCACAAAACTGAAAAGATTCAGTCTCTGAGACTAACAAAAATTTTTGGCCATTTCTGGTCTGGACTACAGAATGCCTTTTGTATTTACGAGAAAAGAATACTTAATGGTTTAAGAAAACTATTAATATTCAGTGGATCCAATTTTGACCTGATTTGCTTGAGAACTTTAGAGGCCATTTGATGCTTTCTATTGCCCCTTCATAAGCCAGAGGGGCTATTATAAATCCTAAGATTATAGGGATAGTTGCATTCCTAGGTCAGACTGAGTCCAGGGTCAGACTGACACCTGTGGGAATTCTGGGAAAGAATAATTTGCTGTCTTTTCAATTAATGCTTTCAAATTATTTTTTTCCCCAGTATTTCTCAGAGAGATTCAGTGTTGTATTGCAGAGGAGTGGAATAGATCGACCCTGTTAAACATGACTGAGGTGATTTGACAAATTTTGCTGAGAATATGACCAAACGACTATTGGTTAAACTCAGGATTATGTATACTTTTATCTTTGTGCCACTTTAAAAATAAAAATATATATTACATGGAAAATACCCCTTGGCATTTCTAATAAATAAAATAAAATGCAATGTGTAAAGCATATTGAGGAAGAGAAAGTGAATAGCATCTTGTTTTAAGGTGGGATATTTAAGGAGGTCTAACAGATTAAAGGAAAGAAAAAGTACCCTCTAAAAATCAGGGTTGATTATTTGGGGACCTAAAGAGACCATTCATGATGAAGTCAGAACAGATCTGCCTGAGAAAGCAAATTTAGGATGACAGAAAGAAGGTCATATATAGGTAGGAAGAGGGGATGATTTAGAACAAACTTATTACCATGACAATGCTTTGCTGACCAAGGCCTCTTTAGGGTTTGGTGTATCTTCTTGCCACACAAATAATGTGTGGTGCAGACATTCATACAGCTCTGCTTTCTGCAGCTTATCCAAGACTTCAGGGAGACTGTGTAGGAGTCGAAATTATGGAGATATGGCTCAGGATGAAAACAGTGACTCAGCTGGTCATCTGAAGACAACTAAAGGGACATTGTCATAATGTTTATAGTGGAAGCATATCACTGCCTGCTGTGTTCATTCAACTGACATTGATCTAAAAAGTGTCTACTCTTCCAGACCTTGTGCAGATACAGAATAAAAGTGGAAATACAGAAATAGAATAAAAAGGAAAGCCTTTCCAAAAACACTCTGAAATGAATATTGATGAGTCAAAGGAATTTAGAGGGAGGGGAGGCAGCTCTAGCATGTCTTCAGACTCTTGAGGCAGTTAATGTCCAAGGAGCAACACTTAAGCAATAGAAGATGGGAATTGATGGATAAATGCTTTTCACTCTTTTGCAGTGGGTAGAAACACCTGGGGACCTTCTGGTTTCTCAGAGACCCCAGGGAAATGACGCCCTTGGCCTATATCAGTAACTATGACCATGCACTCATGCACAGACTTCCTTCCCTCTGTCATGCTTTCTGCTCATTCCTTCCTATTTCTGTCCAGGCACAACAAAGAGCTGTCTGAAAGCACTGAGACCAAGTGAGTGCTCTCCAAACTGCCAGGAAATCACTGTGGCGGCAGAGCAGGTGTCTGGGGCCAGGCAAGGATCACCTGCGGAGGAAGGCCAGAAAAGGCCTTGGGTGCACGCTAAAGGGGTGAGTTTTGTTCTGAAGGCAGTGGGTGAACTGTGGAATTTTTAGCCATGCAGTGACATGATCACATTCCCAGTTAAGCACTTTGCCCTAATTAAATGCTATATATAACACGCCCCACACAACCTTGTCTAACAGTTGCAAAGTTTGCTAGCATAAGTCTCCATGTCTCAGAGCAACTCTTTCAATACACCTGGATTGTACCCAAAGCAAGCCTATAATCTCATGTAAATTATACTTGGAAAATGCGATTTAAACATTTTAATAATTTTATAATAGTAAAGGAATATATACTTATAATAGCAAATTTAGAAAATAAAGAAAGCAAAGCTATAAAATTAAAATTAGCCATAATGCTATTTCTGGCCAGTATATTGCTACAATGTTGATATAGTGTTAATGTTTTAATATATTTTCTCCCCTCATTATTTTACGTATGTATATTTTTGTGTTACATACTGTACTGCATATTCAAATTTGTACTTCTTTTCACTTAACATTATGCATGAACACTTCCCAAGGATATTAAATATTTCTGAAGTCATGAATTATGATGAGCACATAATAGCTCCTTATATTGATGTGCCATAATTTAATGAATCTCCAATTGTTGGACATTCAGGTCATTTCCGATTGTGTGCGTTTATAAATAATGAGGCATTATTTCCTTGTGTTTAAATCTTTGTCTGAATTTGTGACTATTCCCTAGGAAATGCTCTCCGGAAGACTCAAAGGAGTGATTTTGGGTAAGGCAAGATCCAAATAAATAGACTAATTAGGTAGCTTTAGAATCTAGGAATATAAACTTAGGGATTTTTTTGGATATTCTTAATATGCATTATTAATAAATATTAATCAAGAATACAAGTTAATTACTAAAATGCATAGCAGCTTAGACTTCCTGTGATCTTTGTTGTATACACTATTTTGTCACCCTTCTATCAATATTGTGAATATTAATATTTGTTAAAAATATTGATTATTTGGAAATTAAAATTTTCAGTCTAATTAAAATTTATAGCATTTTCCAATTTGCCAGTGAGTCTTATGAGATAATTTTTAGCTTATAGTTTACTTATAATGTATCTGAATATTTAACATGCAAATAATAATGGTGGTTAAATATCCATCATGTTTAAGACAAAACTTAAAATTTCATAGGTTCTAGCGTTTCCACTCGCCTATCTGTATTATTCAAGTTACTTATAAACTTCAGCAAAACAAATGTACTAAAATTCAGAGACTTGCCACAATACAAACTCATTTTTCACTCATGTCATGGTTCAATATGGGTCAAGTTGGTGGCGAAGGGGATTTCGGCTCCAGCTCTGTCTTCAGCAGACACACAGGGTGGGTCCCTACTCATATTCTTTGGTCTCTAACTGCCAACCAGAATGGGTATGAGCATTTCTTGCTATTGGTGTCTCACCTACAACATGCACAGTATTTCTCATCCTCATCTCTCCTAGGGATCATTGAACTCCATGGTCTCTGGGGAGGTGTAGGAGTAGCTCACTCAATACAGTCTTGAGCAGTTTACAATAGCAGGGATTAACACCCCTGAAAACAGCCTGCGGCTGATGGAGGATGGCTGGTGAGAACTGATGCACAGATTTCACCTCCCATCTTTGGACTGACAATACTGGGCAAGGCCAGGGTGAGGAAGGAACATTTTTCAGCTTTTCAGGAGATATCAGAAAAATATGCTCCCTTTGCCCACACCAGTGGCCTGAATAACTCACCCTTTAAATAATATCCTTTGTCCCCTGACTCTGCTTTCTCATTCTGCTCTCTGGACTCACTTTCCCCATTTATCACAAAGTCTGTCTTTCTTTTTTTTTAAAAAGATTTATTTATTTATGCATACAAGAAATGGGATGTAGACCAGAAGTGTGGGGAGGGGTGGGGATAAGAGGATTCACCAGAGAGAGTGGGGAGCAGAACAGGCAGATCCACTGAAATACACTGCTGAGGGGAGCAGCAGGCAGGGCAGCATTGGTCTGTGGGTGAGACAGAAGGGGTCTGCCTTGCCATTTGGGCTGCTCCCTGGGGGGATAGTACTTGTGCTGCAGTGGCTGCTGATAGCTTGATATCGCTGTGTCTTTAACCCCTGCACCACCAGGGAGGCCCCAACTTCTCTTTCTAAAGGTATGCTTTCAGGGGATATTCACGGATATTGGTACTCTCCACCCTTTAGCTCATCCAAAAAATTTCTAGGAGACGTCCATGGGTGAAATCTCAAAATGCAGATATCATTGCTGTCCAGATTCTTTTGGCCAGAATTCAGTCACATGGGAGACAGAATTATTGCCTACATGTGCTTCCATACTCTCTGCCTCATGCTCTCAGAATGTTTAAAACCTCTTATCTCAATGACCTAAGAAGGAAAAAAGAAACTTACCTTTTTTGTCAGTAATAGGGAAAGAGCAAAGACAATTGCTTTGCCTCAGAAATATTAGAAATTAGGCTGTTTTTTTTTTTCCATATTGGTCTGGGAATGTAAAACTTGTTCTATTTCTTTGTCCTTGAAATTATGGCTCCTAGATTCTTTCAAGGAGTTTGTATTTACCAAATGACTTGTCTCTTGTGATTGACTTTTCTTATTGTCCTTAAGCACTTGTCTAGTTACTGAAATGATCTTGATGGCAATACCCTAGTGTGGATATAAATTCATTTGTACTAAGTGTAAATTTAGTCAATTAATATTTTGAGTATCTACAGGAGACTCTGTGCCAAGCCATAAGGAAAATTTATGTGGATGGAGTCCTAACCTAGATCTTCACCTTATTAACTGTGTGAATATGGACACATCAATTATCTTCTATGAGATTAAATTTCATCCTCTGTAAAAATGAGAATAGTAATATTAATCTTGCATTTTAATTTTTAGTTCTTAACTTATATGAAAGCAATTAGATATATAGCATGCACTGAAAATATGTGGCTGTCCCTTTTGGAATACTTTGACATTTTCACTAACTTATATGAGAAATAAGAAATCCAAAGTATTATTTATTAGCCAACTCTTCTTTCTAGTGAAGTTTTATTTTACTGAATTGAGTACTCAAATTAGAGGAATGACTAAATTGAGAAAAGGGCATTGGAAGAGATTGTAGAACCAAAGAGAGAAAGTCATAAACTGGATGATGAAGGGAAGAGAATGGTGGAGAAATAAAGATGTCTAATTAAATTGTCCTTTTAGATTATGACCATCTGCCATGTGATGTGAATTCTTCATCACCATAAAAAATTAATAAAATTAGTGTCAACTTGCCAATGTTTTTAAAGTTGGATTTGTTTTTGTTTTTTTTTCTGGGATATTATACATTGTTGGAGAGTCTAGTTTAGAGTTGACTTAAGTAGTCTAAACTTAGGTTACCAAATGGGCTGGCATATTAGAAACATCCTTCTCTGAAGACGTTTCTGAACTTTTGAATGTGGAAGGTATAAATCACGGAGACACAATTAATATAATTCAAATGAGGTAAAATCCAGAGCTTCTCTGGAGATAGAACATAGAATAATAAAACTAAATGGGATTTGTTAGTTTTTTTGGTCTTAAGACCATGGAGTTTTGCAAACCCATAAGAAGTTTACCAGAAAATCTAATATTATTTTCTGTAAATGAGTGCATATAATGGCTTATATGAGAACTTAGGATTTGGAAGTAGTTATATTTGAACCTGATTTGAAGCTCAGTTGCAGGGCATATTATCTGAATGTCATTGAACAGGCTAGGTGACTTCTAGTTGCAAATTTCTCATCTACCTTGTAGGATTTAGGGTGTCAATAAGTAAATATATAAAGTACATTTGTCACAGATTTTACCATTGACATATGGTAAGTAGTAGATTGTTATTAGTAATAAATGAAAATAAGTACAACACTACAGAATTCAAGCCCTGTTTTGTTGCATTAATATGATGAATGATTTCTACCCTAACTACCCAAGGTAACTGTTGGCACCTATATATATTCTGTCTCACAAGTGTATAACAAGATCACTCTGCAGATGAATTCTTTTTGCATAGCAAACTTGAGTATAAAAATTAGTCTTCAGGCTTCAGTCTGAAAGCATATTCATTAGCTCTAAAAATGAGAAATTTGATACATTCAATCCCACTCTGCGTGTACACTTGTTGTCATGGATGGTCAAGGTAAAGAAGTTGAGCTCTCACATCATGCAGTGCATTCATAAATGGACTGGAATTCATTATTTGTTCATCAGAGTGATACAGTTCAGTGTATTGCAATAGGAAAATGACAGTATTTTACATAATGTCAATGTGTGCTTGGTGATTATCTATCACTTACCTAATGTCTTGTGTTTCCAACATGCATTGGACTGATTTAAGGTGGGCAGGTAATATTCTTCCTTCTAGAAGTCTTTGGAAAATAAACATTACAGTGTAGGAACTAGGATGGATTTATAGATCTTTATGTTTCATAAATAAAAAGATCTGGCAAATGAGGTATGGGAGTGATAATTTCTGAAGATCTTTGTCCCAATATAAAGCTCTTTTCATTACTAAAAGTTACCATGTACTTACTCAATTCCTCTAGTTAGAGTAAACATTTCTTTAAACCAAGGTTTTATGGCCTTTTGTTGGTATTCCCATTTCCATGCAGATATGGGAGGTTGACAGCAACATAAGTAAATGGGAATGGACATACTTTTTAGTTGAGGACTCATTTTTACATAGTACCCTATATTTTTTGACAGTAGCCTTACATGTTTATCACCTGACCCTTTCCACACTGTGAGAGTATAATGGGCAAAAATATATACCTCTATTCTACAGATGAGTAAGATTTTAATTCCCTTGTGATCAAATGAAAGTCAGCCTAGGCAACTCTAGAGTCAGACATGGTGCTAGCATTTCAATATAGGAAGGTTTTATATATATTACATGTAAATATCTGCAAGCAGGGTAGAATAAAGCAGCCAGAGAACTAGTCTGCCTTGAAGCTGTATTTACAGAGAAATCACACTGTTACTGTTTTTGCATACCTATCTGCGGTGGAAATAAGAGGTAGTTTTCAAGAGGAATTGACATTTACCATAAACTTCAAAAGAATAAGAAAACAATTGGTCAGGGTAGTAAGACAAAATAGAACTCCACCAATAGAAAAGGCATTCCAGGTGAAGGTTTCAGCTTGAGCAAAGGCTGAGGAGTCTGTGTTGGTGCCCGGTATATTTTTAATAAAAAAGCCAGTGCCCATGTACCTTGAAGTGCGTTGCATCATTACCATCTTTAGAACAACACCCAAGATGCCTACCATGCCAGCTGTCAGCCTCCCCCTCACTTCCTCTCCCTTCCTTTAACCTACAAAAACACAGCCTGCTGAAGAGTTGTAAGTCATTTTGCAGAGGAAATTGGGTGTGCAAATCCTGTGATTAGACAAACATCCCTCATTAAAAGTTGTAATCCACTGGCCCTCCGTGTTGACACCTTAATTCTGAACTCTTAACAGCCTGAGCCTACTCAATGGCCCTGAACAACTCCACCTTCTTCATCTCTTTTCCTGCTCCCTCCCCTCCTTGCTTGAGTCTCCACCAGAAAATGACACAGTCTTCCAGATGGGGTAACAAGGCCTTCTCTTACTTGCAGTGATAATAATGTTTTCTCAGTTTTATTACAGTCTCTTGAGAGTGGGACTGATTTGCATATTCCCTAACACTTAATTAACGATGTCACCTTCCCAGCGCCTTGAAAACAGTTTGCATTTTTTCTTCCTCCCTGGGCAGACCTCCAGCAGTTACCTCCCACATTTTCTGCTGCAGTCCTTTTTATTACTTTAATGACAAATAATTGGACAGATTCTGAGTAATGAGGGTGAGAGCCAAAGGACTGTTGCAAGGGAGACGGCTGCGTGTTACAAGACACTTTTAGTGGTCTCTAAATCAGACAGACAAGTAGAGTAATGATCATCTTGCCGTAATGAGACACAATTAAGAATCACTGCGGCAAATGACAGAGCAGTTCATTGAACAGTAACCTCCTTCTTCACGTTCTCTCTCCTTTTTTTTTTCCAAAGGAGATCGAAGCTTAATTATAGCATCGCCATTTGCAATGTTATCATGAAGATTGTGTCAGCACTTCCAATATAAAGCCCATATTTTCAAGAGTTTATTACGTACACATTAAAAACTGGCTCCATTTTGAAATGTAGGGTGTCAGATCCAGAGAATCAGAAAATATAAAAAATAAATAGACTAGAATAGTATAAATTCTCAGTTTTAGAAAAAGGTCTTACAGGTGCTCGATTTATATCTGATTTCTGAATGCTAGAAAGCACTTAATGGATTAGGGTGCTTTTCGCAGGTTTCTAAGGAAAGACCCTTTTTTGTTCAATGTTTTTTGAACTTTAGCATGCACCAGGGACTACAGATAGGCCTTGTTATACAAGATTTCTGGTCCTGCTCCAAATTTCTGATTTAATAGTTTGAGGTGGGACTGAGTTCCCATTTCTAGGAAGTTCCAGGTGATGCTGGCTCAGTTACCACACTTTGACAACCACTGCACTGGTCTTTACCATGAAGGAAGACCAACATAAAACTCCAAACCACACACTCACAAGAACTGCTGACATTGGTTTGTATTTAAAAAGAGCATATTCACAGCCATTAAGAAACAAGTGGCCCCTTCAGAAATCCACCCCCACAAACCCCCTCCACTCTAAATGGTAGTTATTCTTGTACAGTTAGTTCTCTAAAAATAAAAAGCTATTAAAAATCAAATAGTTGATGTAGCACTGCAATTTAATATGATATATTCTTTTTGATTTTTATTTTGCAATCTCTTTCCTAATGAGCTGGCTTCCCTTTGGATTGTTTCCTTACTCTCTGTACAAGTTTCCTTTCCACAGTGCTACTTATCTCTCCTACATAGTACATTTGGAATTGCCACACGTTCCCGGTTTTAGAATTATAGAAATGGTAATAGGATATAAATAATGTGCCCAAAGCGATGGAGATTGTACAGTAATGGTAGACATTTTTCTTGGTACTTACTCTGTTAGAGGAACAATAAGGTGCAAACTCTGAGCCTGGGAATGACTTACTGAATAAACACCACTTCCTCTCGGTTTTTTTTACAGACTCCACCCCAATCTCTACACCTAAGCCAAGGGCTACCCTTCCCAGCATGTCCTGAACCTGACTTCCTGAATGGGGGAGGGAGGTACTGGGAATTAGGGCCGGAGTTAAGCAGCCATGTTTGATTTATAACTGAACATTTGCGTGCTCTTGCTCTCTTGCTCTTCAGTTTTTGCCTTGCACCTGATGTCCCAAATAAATCTTCTCTCTCGCTCTCCTCATTCCCCTTGTAAATAAAAACATATATTTAAAAAATTCTCTCTGTGTGTCTGATTTGGGGTCCTGTTCCAAGTTCTTAATTGCATGGATATGCTTAGACCCGGCCACCTCGATTTTTTCCCGCTGGGATTGCCCAGTAACAATTTTACTGACTTTTAAGCCTCATTTTGCAATACTTATAAATAGATCCAATGCCATTATACTTAATTCAAGATTTTTTGTGATTGGTTCATTGCAATGTGGTTTGCTATGAAATAAGACCAGTTAAAGAAATTGGAGAACAATTCATCATTTGTGCCCCAAATTCTTTTAGAAGAATGTGGGTTCATAAATAAATAATAATGAAATCATCTTCATCTTCTTGTCTTGGAAACCACATTGCAATTAGCCAGATGCATTATGTTGCATATCTAATAAATATCAGTTTGGGATAGTGGAAAAATTCAGTAGTGACTTCTGCAAACATGCCTCTGGAAGCAAACTCACAATGAAGGGAAGTAAACTTCTTTTCTGAATTTGCTAAACCAACCATTTTTTTTTTCTAGCATTGTAAAGCCTAAACACAAGCTAATGAATTGAAGGGTCTGAATAATGAAAAAAATATTGTTGATTGATAGCAGATATGAGATTCAGAATATAAAGTTCAACATCTGCAGACCTTTGTGGATGTTCCACCATGCAGACCATGGTGGAAAACAGAAACCCTGACAATGTTCTCAGTGATTATACTACTCAGGATAGGGTCAGTTATGCTGAAGTAACAAAATTTAATATACAAAACAAATTAAAAGTGTCATAGAGGTTCATTCCTGCTTAAGTGTTGGTCTAGGCAATTTTTTTTCTCTCTTTTTTTTTTTTAAAAAAAAGCAAATCCTCGGGCCTCCCCGGTGGCGCAGCGGTTGAGCGCTGGGTTGCGAAGCTGCCTCAGCCTCTGCAGCACCAGCTCGATCCCCGGCCTCCTGGTGAGGGTCCCACATGGTGTATAGACCTCTTCTGCCGCCCGCTGCTCCCCTCAGCAGTGTACTTCAGTCCTTCTGCCTGCTCTGCTCCCCACTCTGGCTCTGGTGAATTCTCTCTCCCTCCCGCGCTTCTGACTGTACCCAGTGCTTGTATAAATAAATAAATAAATAAATAAATAAATAAATAAATAAATCTTAAAAAAAAATAAAAAGCAAATCCTGTTTGTTTGTTTTAGATTTATTTATTTATACAAGAACCGGGGTATAGGCCAGAGTTGCAGGAGGGTAAGGGGATTCACCGGAGACAGAGGAGGGAAACAAAACAGGCAGACTGATGAAATACACTGCTGAGCAGAACAGCAGGTGAGACAGGAGAGGTGTGCTTCGCCATGTAGGATTCTGGCCAGCCGGCGGGATTCGAACCCTCATTGCAGAGGCCGCGGACAGCTTCACAGTGCAGTGCTCAACCGCCTGCACCACCAGGGAGGCCCCCAGGCAATTTTCTATGGCAACATTCCTTCATGTGGCAACACATTTATCCATGTGGCTTTTATTTTTTGTTCCACCATCTCAACTGAGGCCTCATGAGTCACACTTGCAGGGGGAGAGAATGCTGCAGGGCTTTATATTGGCAATTAAAGCTTTAACCCAGTAAAATTAGACATCACTTCTGCTAAGGGCTTATAGACCTGGAACTATTCATATAGCTCTATCCAGTCTCAAGGGGACAGGGAAAGGCAATCTTTTCACACGTCCTAGAGCAGAGATGACTGGATAAATGTAAATATTAGAAGTCACGACCACAGTGATTCAGAGAAAATTTCTTATCAATAACCTACACAAAATTACTTTTACCTCCTAGAATCCCTGTTTGCTTTCTAATTTATGCTATGAGATTTTTAATTGGTTGTATCAGGTTAATGGTGTATGCTCTAAACTTTTATCATTGAAACAAACTAAGGTCTTAGTCACATTGAGCATTCATGGTTTGCAAGGTACATTTCTATAAATTTTCAGCTGATAAAACTCCATAATAATGTGTTTCAAAAGAATGGTATCATTGTTGTTACTTTTAGAAAATAGTCTCAATATAACTTCCTCAAGATTTCCTAGTCATGTAAATGCTAGAAAAAACATATTTTCTGACTAAATTCCACCATATCACTGTCTTTATGAGCTCTTTGTGCATGTTCTTTTCAAATAAGTAAATTTATGATTTTATGCTTAGATATGGAAGATTCTATATTAAGTTTGCTTTAGAGTTTCAGACTCAGTTCAGGTGTAGGGTTGTTTTATAGTATTACAGAAATCATTAATTCATAATTTCCTTAAAAATCTAAAAAGTACCCTGACTTTATTCTATTTTATTTGATCCTCACATGTACCTTTAAAATTCAAGACTATCGACTATAATATTAATTCTATTGAATATCTGTAATGACAGGGTCTTGCTAATGAAGTTCTAATATGTGCCATTTGTACTTCTTTACCAGTAAATTGAGATATGTCAACTTTTATGGTGTCATTTTATATTTCCTCTTACTCCAGAATTTTAATGCTTTTTACAGAAACTGAAAAGGCAACATTCTTGGAATTAGGTGTTTGCCTTTTTACCAAAGAAGAAAATAGGCCCACTGGGAGCCATAAGCAACTCCTCAACTCCAGAGAATTTGTTCTCCTCATGGTTCTGGTGGTATACATAGCAACACTCTGAGTTGATTCTCCCACTTCAAAATGAACTACAAATGTAGGAATATATGATTGTAAGATATACATCTACTTATGCTCAAATTATAACTTTCTTTCCTCCTTAACTAACTCAGACTTAATATATCTCTCACAAGCTCCTGTCCCATCATTGGGTGGTAGAAACTTAATTTCACTGTATCTAGGGTAATTTTTTTTTTTTTTTTTTGGGTGGGACCCTCGCCGGTGGCCAAGGATCGAACTGGCGCTGCAGAGGTTGTGGGCAGCCTCGCAAACCAGCGCTCAACCACTGCGCCACCCATCTAGGGAAGGCCCATCTAGGGAAACTTTCTGGAATAAATTGTGTCAGTGTCTCCTCCATATCCCTTTGGCATTCATCATTCCTATATATGCCAACAATGTCTTACTACCAACTTCAATAACTATCCACTGGCATGCACACTTTCTTTCATATCTCTCCATATATTACTATTTTTTTAAATGTCTTTTTTAAAGATATATTTATTTATGCATACAAGAACTGGGGTGTAGGCCAGAGTTGAGGGGGGCGAGAGGATTCACCAGAGACAGAGTGGGGAGCAGAACAGGCAGATGTACTGAAATACACTGCTGAAGGGAGCAGCTGGAGAGACAGGAAGTCTGCTGCGCCATGTGGGTCAGCTCCCTGGCTGGGGATTGAACTCACTGCAGCGGCTGGTGATAACTTGATAGCACCGTGTCTTTAACCCCTGTGCCACCAGGGAGGCTCCAGGTATACTACATTCTTTTAGGTCAGATAACTGATTGACTATGTTGTTCTGACCTTGTACTGGAATGCAGAACTGCATGTAAACAAGATGGCGGCCGAGCAGGCCGTTTAAGTCTAGCAGACCCGCATGTCAAGATAATTTACTCTTGCTAGTATGAAAGCAGCATATTGTACACACTGTGAAAAAAACATTGTGTTGGATCATTTTAAGAAAGTACCTCAGCATCACAGTTTATGGGGTTGTGATTAAGACAACATCAATTGGGTGGGCTACTATTTCTCAATTCTTATGTCACAATAGCTTAATTTTATTCGATTATACAGATTTAGACAATGCCTGGTCTTGACAAGTTCTCGAGCAGAACTTGTCTGCGAGCAGAGACAGATAGGCGGGTGCATGTTCAATGCAGTTCCTAGAAAGTGTGCCACTATTTTCATCTTTGAAATTCACACAGGTCATCTGCTCCCTCTGTTGATGTTTCCTTCTCCCACCCAGTTTTGCATGGCCAACTGCATTTATCAAGCATACATAAGTTGTAATATAATATTATAGTGCAATGCTACGTCAACAAAATTTTAAAATAACAGGAAAAGTGTAACAGGGGGCTGAAGCCAAAGGCCTCTACATGTGATGCCCCCTGGAGGGTGGCACAGGTAAAGATGAATAGCTGCAGGCTAAGTACTGACAAACTAAGGGTGGGGGTGGAGTCTCTGATAAGAAATACAAGGGACTACAGAAGCAATTCTCGGCTCAGCCGTTTCTGCCCCCACCATGCCGATCTCCCAGAAGGCTGTTGTGGGCCTCTGAAGGAACTGGAGATGCTTCCCGTGCAGCCAACCTCAGAGAAGTAAAGTTCAGAGGCTTTGCAGGTAGGTGAGTAACAGAAATTGTTCCCAGCTTTTCTGCAGTTAACAGCCTGGAAGGGAAGGAGCTATACCTGGGTGCCTCACTGAGCTGTGTGAATGTGGGCCTTTGATTGGTTCTTTCAGCTACTGCAGCTGATGTTTCCAATGTGGATTGTCTGGTGCTGTGCTGACACATCTCAGCAGCTCCGGTGAGCATCTTCTGCTGTGTCTTCTGCTGTCTTTGTGAGTTGGATCCTGGCCTGTTCTGGACTCCAGGTCCTCAGGGGTGGGAAGATGCCATTTTGGGAGACTTTGTGTTTAGGGCACTGGAGACTGCTTTGCTTTGGGTGAGGTAAATGAGCATTTGTGGCCTCAGTGACTCTTTGTTTTTCCTTGTTTGTTAAATAAGGAAATAAATAAATTGTTGCTTTCTGACCCTGAGTGGTCTTGCAATTGAGACACAGGGCAAGCTAGGAATTAGGCAGTTTTAGGGACACTGCAGGAGGGGACCTCGGAGAGTTGAGGAAGGCTTCAGAAATAAGGGCAGCAAGAGGAATGTAACTAATTCTACCTGGAAAAACAAACATCCCAGGACCAAGAACAACATTGTTAACGCTGGCCTTGGTTTCCTTCAGGTGGTAAAGGGAGGTAGAGATTGGGGAAATGGAAAGTGGTTTAATTTATGGACAACTTAAAAGGCGGCTGTTTAACTTCAATGCAGGGATGCCCATCCAGAGGATTGGGACATAAAGATAAAGATGCAACAAATGGGGGAAGACAGACCTGCTAGATAAGGAATGTGAACATCCCCCACTCAGTAGCAAATTAAGTGAGACAGCCGAGAACTAACCAATCACAAAGAGACTGGTGGAGCTTTAGAATAATTAGGGAAAGAAGGTCTATATTCCCTGAGACACAACTCCACTTTGGCTTCCTTGCCCCTCCCAGGCCTGGTTTCCTGGCCTGGGAGTCCCACTTTATTTCTGCTCTTTTTCTCCTCAATAAACTTTTTCTTTCTCAAAACAAACCTGCCTCTTCTTGCTTGCTTGCCTGAGAGTCTATGAAGTTCCTGCTGCGGCTTCCCGAGACACCAACCCGTGGGGGTCTAGTGGCTGGGGCTCAGTACTGCCCCTGCAGCCTAGGATCCGTTCCTGGCTGGGAGACTAGGCCTGACAATTCTGGTATCACAATTATGCGCAGGGGTGAAAATCTCAGACAGTGACCTATAAACTATTTGGGCACTGTCCTTGGCCAGTTTTAGTACCCCTTACTGCCCTGTATCAAAAGGCAAATTAGGGTGGCCTCCCTGGTGGCGCACAATGAAGCAATCCGTAGCCTCTGAAGCATGAGTTCAATCCCCAGCAGGCCAGGGAATAACCCACATGACGTAGCTGACCTCTCCTGTCTTGCCTGCTGCTCCCCTCAGCAGTGTATTTCAGTCAATCTGCCTGTTCTGTTCCCCACTCCGTCTCTGGTGAATCCTCTCACCCTCACACCTCTGGCCTGTACCCCAGCTCTTGTATGCATAAATAAATAGATCTTTAAAAAAAAAAGGCAAATATGGAAGATACCAGAATGAAGCGCAAAAAGACAAAAAGAAAAAAACACTTGAGGAATAACCAGAGGTATAGAGAATCGGTCCAGGAGTTCAAACTTCTATAAATAGGATCAATCTTGCTTTCTCTTTCTCTCTCCCCACCTCTACTCTCAGGGGGGTTATTCAGATCCTTGTCTAACTTTCAAAAGAACTAGAACAGAAAGTCAGAAAGTTAAATGTGATTGTCTTTGGAGATTGGAGTGGGGAATTGTGAGATGAGATACTAACTCTATTTTATCTCAGCCTAATTCATTCAATTTCTACTACATACATACACTCAATTGATCAAGGAAAAAATTTTATACAAGGGGGCAAAGGGAAGGGAGTGGGAAGGAGGGAACTGAGGGAGTATAGAGGATGAAAATGCTAAAGAAATAAGGGGACAAAATAAAAAAAAAAAACCAGCTCTATGAGGAATAAGGGAGCTTTGCAGTGGAAGGACCCAGTAGCCCACTGATAAGCAGATGAATTTACAAAACAGAGAACCCCAGCCCACATCAAAAAGAATGCAAGTAAAACAAAATCATTCCAAATAGGTAAATACTCAGAAAGTTACTTCTTATTCACCATATCTAAAGAAATTGCTTAAGGATATACTCCAAAGTCCAAAGGAGAAAACTTGTTGAAATCCTGAATCCAATAAAATGAAATACTAAGACAGTAGCTGAATAGTCGGCTTACAAAGCAGCAAGACCAAATTCAAACAGGAGGTTAGTGGGATCCAAATAAGATATCTTCAAAAGATGGGGATGTGAAAAAAAATAAAAGCCTACAAATACTAGGGACGGGATGAAGGCATGTCATTCTTTCAAGTATAAGAAAAAATAAGCAACAAAATACCCAAGGAAAAAAATACAACTCATGGCCCAAATACGAAGCAAATCAAAACATAGCACAATCTTGATTTATTGGTAACAGGAAAGAAAGGAGAAATTTAAACAATGACTGATTTTGACAAGAGCCAGTGACTTTGATATTAGCATCATTGTGATAACTAAATCATTTAACAGAGGGAGGTATGATATGCTAGTGTTAGTGGGAAATGATATCCTGAGCTAATCCCATACAGGCTTTGTGGACCCCACCCCCAGTCCAGACTAAAGCCATCAAGACATTGGGAAAGACAAATCCCCTCACCACCAAAGGGAGGGTGGCTGGGACCTGAGGGTGGAGTTGGGCAGCCAGGTTGGATATAAAAACCAAACATGTGGGCCTTGGGGGGGCTCGCTGTCTTTAGCCTCCTGGCTTCACAGCTCCTGGCTTGCAGCCAGCTCTCAGAGTGCCATTTGGGATTCCTGATCAGCGGGTCAGGTAGGACTCATTTAAAACTTTGTCTCCCACTTTTCTCCCTGAGCTGTATATTTCCTCATTTCCCCTTCCCTTGTAAATAAACCTTTTATTAACCTTTCACATGTGCCTGCAGTAAAGCATTGATAAGTCCTTTTAAGCACACGGGTGAGGACCCACAGTCAGGCACCCCGTTTTGCATCGGGGTTGCTCTACAACACTAGGACCCTCACACAAGGATTTAACCCTAGCATGCTCTTTGCTTCACAGTGAGTAATATCTATACGTACAGTTCTGCTAAGATATTTAGTGATTATAAACTTGTAATCAATCTAGTCAAAGCAAGAGTTACAACAAAATGTTTAAAATAGATGTGGGAGGCTGGAGTGGGCAGGACAAGGAAGAAAGGTACACTTAAAATTCTTAGTTTACAAATTGGAGATTCAATACATATTTTCAAAAATGTCTGGAAGATGAGATTAGGGGCTAGTATTTCATTTGTAGTTTCAAAAGTAACTATTAGAAACATTAAAAATAGCAGTATAACCATCAAAAAGGAAAGTTTAGGGGTGATATTAAAAGATATCCATCATAGCAAGAAATTAAACTGAAAATATATAGGTTTGTAAAAAAAATTAGCTCTCAAAACAAATATGTAGGTTTGTACAAAAATTAGCTCTCAAAAAAAATTATTTAGACCCTTGTCTAACTCTCAAAAGAACTAGAGCAGAAGTAGTTAAATGTGACTGTCTTTGGAGACTGGAGTGGGAAATTGTGATATGAGAGACTCTCATTGTATTTTATAAGTCAGTCTAGTCCGTTCAACTTTCTACTACATACATACATACATGCATGCATGTATACATACATAACAATTTATTAATGAAAATTTTTATACAAGATTTACTAGTTGGAACCCCATGGGAGACCATGGCACAGCGTCTTTTGCAAGGAGATGTCAAGTAATACAAGGGATGAGCACTTAGGAACCATCTGCCACTGCAGTGAAATGTTGAGAAGGGAACAATAAAAGCCACAAATGAGAATCACAACCCAAACACCACATGTAGGAACATCTGTGTTAATTCTGACAAATTCTGCTGATCACAGTTTGACCTCATCCATCACTGAGAAACACCTAACTCGATCAGGGAAAAAGCAGCCTTGACTCTGAGATATTAATTCCATCTTATCAATACAGGTCCACACATATCGAATGCGTGATGGAAATTAGATACCGCTGGGGTAATTTTGGTGTGATTGCTTTGACAGTCCTAAAGCACTCTACATTCATAACGGCTAGTTATTCTATTTATATACTATATAATCAACTCTCCTGAGAGATTAGTTTAAATGATTTCTGCTCTTGAAACACATATACATTGAATTGGGTTTCTAGAATATATTAGTTTTTATTCCTCTTATTTTTTTAAGATTTATTTATTCATGCATATAAGAACTGGGGTACAGGCCAGATGTGCCGGAGGATGAGAGGATTCACCAGAGACTGAGCAGGGAACAGAACAGGTAGACTGAAATACACTGCTGAGGGGAGCAGCGGGCGAGACAGGAGAGGTCTGCCTAGCCATGTGGGATTCTTGCTGGTGGGCCGGATGGAACCGGCTCTGCAGAGGCTGCAGACAGCTTCACAGCGCTGCGCTCAACCGCTTGCACCACAAGGGGAGGCCCTATTCCTCTTTTAAATACACACTTCTAGTTATGTTTGCAGATTTTACCTGTCATTCCCTTCAACTCTTTCACTTCTTGTGTGAAGCTATGAGGGAAAGTAGGTCAGTCTGACCTGGGCAGCCTCCCTGCTGCCTGTTCACAGAGCAGGGTCCTTGGAGACCACAGGGGGTATGGGGGGAGGTGTCTGGGCTCCGGGCCAGCTGGGTTTAGCTTTTCAAGCAACCTGGAGAAGCACAGTAGGTGGAGCTCAGGTGCCACAATACGTTTTGCCTTTAGAGGGACTTGTTGCTTTTAACCAGCCATCTCCACTGACCCTTTCTCCCCAGAGAACTTGCTTTTGAGCTGAGATGCACACAGTTGTGAATAAACATGAGGATGTTGTCTTTTTTTGGAATCAGTGGGTTTGGAGTGCAGGGTCCTTGGGCTCACTCCCGGAAAGGTTTTGTTAGGGGGAAATGATGTCCTGAGATAATCCCATGCAGGCTTTGTGGACTCCACCCCCACTCCAGACTAAAGTCATCAAGACATTGGGAAAGACAAATCCCATCACCACAAAGGGAGGGTGGCTGGGACCTGAGGGTGGAGTTGGGTAGCCAGGTTGGATATAAAAACCAAACACATGGGCCTTGGGCTCTCTCTGGCTCGCGATCGCTCGCCTCCTGGCTTCACCGCTCCTGGCTGGCGGCCAGCTCTCAGAGCGCCATTTTGGGATTCCTGATCGGCGGATCGGGTAGGACTCATTTAAAACTTTGTCTCCCACTTTTCTCCCTGAGCTGTACATTTCCTCATTTCCCCTTCCCTTGTAAATAAACCTTTTATTAACCTTTCACGTGTGCCTGCAATAGAGCATTGATAAGTCCTTTTAAGCGCGCAGGTGAGGACCCACAGTCAGGCACCCCGTTTTGTATCGGGGTTGCTCTACAACAGTTTCACCAGAGCTCCCGGTTCAGTGACGCGCAGCAAGTTTCCCAAGAGAGTTTCTCCATGAGACAGAGACCTTAGTTATATTTAAAGAACAGGTTTATTAGGGAAAGGGACAGAAGAGTAAAAGATACTTGTATAGATACAAGCCGGCAGGAAGAGCTGCCCCAAAGAGACAGGTTTGCTAAGAGAGGCCTGCATGGTTGCAGGCAGGTGGCCTTGAGGAGAGCGGTTTCTGCTGAGGGAGGTCAGAGAAAGAAGTCCTGGCATGGTACAGGTCACAGGCAGGCAGGAGACTGCTGCCCTGCAGAGGAAGAGTTGGTGAAAAGAAGCACCTGCATAGTCACAGTTGGGCAGAGGGAGTGCTGCCCAGAGCCAGTGCAGAGACTGTACTGATAACAGTCTTCTTCTGTTTGGGAGGGGTCACTTGTGAGCCTTCTAGTAGTTGCTGATTTTGGATAACTATGCAGAATTTGAAAGGGACCAGAGATTCCACAATGGGCTCAATCTCCATATTTTTACCTTTGGGGTCTGTTGGTCTCAATCTCCATATCTTGACCCTTGGCCTGGGCTGTAGACACTCCCTACAGCAGTCTGATACCTGCTTGGATCTTTTGCTTTGTAATCTAGGCATAGCACCTAAGGATCTTGATTTCTATATCTGGGTCAATGGCTATGCTAATCCCTTCTACCCCCATCTCCAGCTCTTGGCATTTCATGAGCCAGGTTTCTGGTCTTGTGCCCACCTCCCTCTCAGTTTTTTTTCTATTTCTGTCCTCCTTCAAGGAGAGAGCAGTTCTTGGGGGAAGGCATTTGTTAGAAGAAATATAGGCATCCTGTTAGAAGAATATAGGAAAAAACTCCTCTGAAAGCTGCTCTTGGGAGGCTTTGGGGATCACTTGGGGGAACTGTTACAGGGTAGCACCGATACAAAACGGGGTGCCTGACTGTGGGTCCTCACCCGCGCACTTAAAAGGACTTATCAATGCTCTACTGCAGGCACACGCAAAAGGTTAATAAAAGGTTTATTTACAAGGGAAGGGGAAATGAGGAAATGTACAGCTCAGGGAGAAAAGTGGGAGACAAAGTTTTAAATGAGTCCTACCCAATCCGCCGATCAGGAATCCTAAAATGGCACTCTGAGAGCTGGCCGCAAGCCAGGAGCCATGAAGCCAGGAGGCGAGCGACAGAGCGAGTCCACCCAAGGCCCATGTGTTTGGTTTTTATACCCAACCTGGCTGCTTAACTCCATCCTCAGGTCCCAGCCACCTTCCCTTTGGTGGTGATGGGATTTGTCTTTCCCAACGTCTTGATGGCTTTGGTCTGGAGTGGGAGTGGAGTCCACAAAGCCTGTATGGGATTAGCTCAGGACATCATTTCCCCCTAAAAATTCCCCCCTTTCACTTTTTGCCAAGAGAACTAGTGCGCTTATGGTGACCAACACAAGGAATGTTACTTTGGGCTGGTCAACCGTGGGTGTAACTTGGAAACCACTCTGGGCGCCAAACTGTTATAGGGCAGCCCCGATACAAAACGGGGTGCCTGACTGTGGGTCCTCACCCGCGCACTTAAAAGGACTTATCAATGCTCTACTGCAGGCACACACGAAAGGTTAATAAAAGGTTTATTTACAAGGGAAGGGGAAATGAGGAAATGTATAGCTCAGGGAGAAAAGTGGGAGACAAAGTTTTAAATGAGTCCTACCCAATCCGCTGATCAGGAATCCTAAAATGGCACTCTGAGAGCTGGCTGCAAGCCAGGAGCCGTGAAGCCAGGAGGCGAGCGGCAGAGCGAGCCCACCCAAGGCCCACGTGTTTGGTTTTTATATCCAACCTGGCTGCTTAACTCCACCCTCAGGTCCCAGCCACCTTCCCCTTGGTGGTGAAGGGATTTGTCTTTCCCAATGTCTTGATGGCTTTAGTCTGGAGTGGGAGTGAAGTCCACAAAGCCTGTATGGGATTAGCTCAGGACATCATTTCCCCCTAACAGAACTACTGAGTGAAAAAGCTTTCTGAACAGTGTTTACCATGCCCTTCCCCCTCTCTCAGGACTGGAAGTTTACAGTTTTAATTAATCTGCCAAGTATCGCTCTGCAAGTTTTGTGTCTTTGGGCCAGCTTCTGTTTTCAGTGTATGAGCTTGATGCAAATTCCCGGGCTTAACTTCTCATGCAACCACTTTTGAAACCATAATCTTGACTAGGTGAGCTGACTACTGTAGGCACCAGCCACCCTCTCTGTGAAATGGGAATAATGATAATAATACCTATGGGGTTATTGCAAGCATGTGGTGGATGCTAATAAATAATAAATTACTATAATAGCAATAATAATAAATAATAATTTATAATGATTATTTTTTCCACAAAACTTACACCAGGCCCAGAAGATGTGGCAAAACCATCTTGAGATTGCATAGGGGTTTGGGAATGGGTGAATAGTGAGGAAATAGCTTTTTTTTTAAAAAAAGATTTATTTATTTATTTATGCATACAAGAGCTGGGGTACAGGCCAGAGGTGTGTGGGGGGGGGGGGTAGAGGGTGAGAGGATCCGCCAGAGACAGAGTGGGGAACAGAACAGGCAGACTGACTGAAATAAACTGCTGAGGGGAGCAGTGGGCGAGTCAGGAGAGGTATGCTGCGCCATGTGGATAACTCACTGGGCCAGGGATTGAACTTGGGCTGCAGTGGCTGCAGATAGCTTCACAGGTTGCATCTTAACCCTTGTGCCACCAGGGAGGCTGGGAAATAGTTTTCAATATAAATAAACCTATGGGTTTCTTTTCTGGAATTTTTTATATATGACAGTTTCTGTCATCAGCCATCTAGATTGTTTCAAGGAGAATTAGAGTGATGGGAATATAAAAAGAGCAAAGCAGTTAATGTTCTATCTTGAACTTCTTAAATAAGCTTGTGAGGGGAGCCTTAGAAATTTACTTTGTTAGTCAGACTCTCCATTTGCAAGAGTTAATTTTGTGAAGGGGGGAAACATTGTGACAGGGTGGTCCCCAGGAAGGGGGAAATTCCAGGTTCCCTGCCCCACCTAAAGGAGGGTGGAGCAAAAGAGAACAAAAAAAGTTGCAGAAGGGATGGAGGAAAGAAGGAAGCAGGATGGAGCCAGAAGGAGACCTGGAGGAGGCACATGGAGCAGAGAGACACATGAAGAAATTGCGCTTGCCTTTTGGTTGTGGACTAGTTAAATCAGATGTGGGTGAGAGACCCTTGGGGAGTATAAAGATGGCAGCTTTTATCTTGATTTTGATTTTGCTCTTTTCCTTTCAGACTTGTCTGATTGTTTTCTGATCCTTTTCTGTGGGTCCCCACTGGAAGATGCTTTAGACTTGTGGCAGGCTTGCTCTGGGCCAATCCTGCTTGGGTGGACTTTTACCCATGAGGGGACGGGTAACTTTGGGTGCTTGATTTAGAAAGTATATTCTTTGCCTTTCCCGTATTGTTTACTAATTGTATTAAAGTTCCTTATCATTAAAGTCTCATAACCTATTTAGAGCAGGCAGGTTTACCGGGTCTGGGATGCCCCGATCCCTGCCCTGTAACAAAATGACTTAAGAATCTAAGCATAAGGCCCTGAAGGAGGCAAGGAATTAAGTCTCTGCTGTAACAGCAGATTGCAAGGAAGGCTGGAGGCCTTAGTCAAGGATGTCCCCAGCAAGACTTGACAAGATGAAGATGACCACATAACTTAATATCCAAATGGGTTACTGTAGAGAGTGGAAAGGGGAATTATTATTCATTATGCTGGGACCAAATGTGTAAGCCAGAATCTGACCCAGGCAAGTCAGGGCATGTCGCCACCCTAGGCAAGGTGCATTGTGCTGGGGAAGCGGGAGAGAAGCTGGATCGGGGCAATGCAAAGCCTGGGACATTACTTGGAGGACTACAGGATTGGAAGAGAGAGCCCAATTCCATTTCTTGCCGCACCAGAGAGCTGTTGGGGACCAGTGAGGACCCATAACCCATCCATCAACATCAGAGTAAATCCCACTGCTCACCTGTCTGATGAGCCACATGCTCTCTCTGGGGAGAGCCTCGCCATCATCCAGTGAAGTGAGGTCTACTCCTCCCATACGCTTTGCTGAACCACGTTCAGATTTCCATGCATGAACATTCTCCTTTTCAATGGACAGAGATTTAGAAGCTTCTGGGAGCAGAGACAGGTAGGCGGGTGGGAACGTCCCCAGCATTCATAGTTGGGTGGAATTAGTCAGTGTTACAACAGATTTTAACTGTATTATTCAGCAACAGAACCTGCAGTGGCTGTGGCAGTGGAGGTGGTGGTGGTGGGGGGATGGGATAATGCCTGCTTAAAGACCATGAGGTTTTGGGATCTACCAGGTAAATCTTTTTTTTTTTTTTAATAATTTTTTTTTTATAGAGGCATGTTTTATTTATTTGTTTGTTTGTTTTGTTTACACATGCACTGGGTACAGTCAGAAACGCGGGAGGGTGAGAGAATTCACCAGAGCCAGAGCGGGGAGCAGAGCAGGCAGAAGGACCGAAGCACACTGCTGAGGGGAGCAGCGGGCGGCAGGAGAGGTCTACGCGCCATGTGGGACCCTCCTCCGGTGGCTGGGGAGCAGCCGGGGATCGAACCGGCGCCGCAGAGGCCACGGGCAGCTTCGCAACCCAACGCTCAACCGCTGCGCCACCGGGGAGGCCCAACCAGGTAAATCTTCATGCCAGCTTTCCCCAACCCCAAAGAGGAAGATAGTTTTGCCATAGAAATAGGTTTATCTTGCAGAACTGAAGTAGACAAAGGGAAATAGACACCTGAAAATAATAAACGGTGGGTTTTCAGGCTGCAGATAGAAATTTTATGAGGTTAATTTTCCTACTGTCCCTCCTAATTTCCCAGAGATGAACATAAAAGTTACATATTGGTGATTTTACTCTGACATCAACATTGAAGGAGGCTTATTTCTCCTAAAGGGTATTACTTACAGGCTCGAGGCTGTTAATATTCACAATCAGACACTCTTGTAACTATGGAATCTTTTGGAAAACATTTCTTAGGGTGAATTATGTATTTATATGTAAAATACCAGCAAACATCCTTATGGCCATAACTTTTGGGTGTTTTCAAACTGGATTATAGTAAGACAATGTATTTTATTCAGCAGATTTGTTTTAATCTAATTATGTAGGTGAATAAAAATTACTGCATGCTGGTGCATCTAATGTAAGTTATCTATTATTCACACCACATTTACTTTTAATATTCATGCAGATTCCCTTTGACATAACCTACTGTGTCACAGTTAATCCAATAAAGATAAAATATAGCTCAGCAAAACACCAGTCGATTCCAGCTTTCTGGTAATTATTAAAGACTATTTCACACTGGTTCCTTCAATCAATGTATTTCCCATTGGATATGATGGCACTCCTCTTTGAAGCTTTCAATCCTCCCAGTGGATTCAGAGGAACACTCAGGCCCCTTTTCAGTCTCTGGGTCTCAGAGGTAGTTCAAAGAGCACAACAAGGCTTCACAGGTTTATCCTCAAAGGCTGACACTGTCTGTTTGATGTATGGTGACTTAAAAAGTCATCTCTGGCAAAGCATGTGTTTGCTACCAGTCTATCGAATCAGCCATTTATCAACTTATCTGTATTCACCCAGTGCACCTGCTCACAGCTCAAAGAAGAACACACACTGTCTCCTGCTGGACTGACTATTGATTTAATTCCTTCCTCTAATTTTATATTGTTCTTGTTGCCCTGTGGATGAAGCAACTCTTTTACTGGATAAAATGAACATGGAACCTGTGAACTGATGGCCTTTTTGTTCTTATCTTCAAGGACCCAGAGGGCAGAAGATTCTTTACAGGTTGAGGACAGTTGGGTTGGCAGAGTGACTTTTTTGTCCCAGTATGCCTTGCTTTTCACTTTCATCCACATTGCAGGCACTTCTTGTCTGGACCCTGCTAGGAATTCCCAACCTATCAGAAGCTGGAGATATCTAATGGCTGCCAATGCATACAAATGAAATCCTGTCTTGAAAAGAGGGTCCCACCAACTCCCTCACAGTCTAAACATTTCACTGTAACGATCTCCATGCTCCAAGGAGTTTCTTTTAGTATTTGTAATCCTGAGAACAAGATTCCAGCTCAGACACTTTCCCTTTCCATTTCGCTATCATTATCTATTTTAATTAAAATAAAATTAGGTTCTTCATTAAGAAAATTATGAATGCCTTCATTATCATATAGAACACACTATGGATCCTTGAAAAAGAGGGCAAATACAAGGTCAATATTTTTTTCTGTGCAACATTATATATTTTAAGTAGAATTGTTGCTATTTTAAGAAGGCAACAATCCTACTACTAACGATTAAATTGCAACTTCAGGTTGATCTAAGATTATTGTTTGTTCCTGACCCTGTTATACAGCAAATCATTCTCACCCACACTGCTTCTCTTATCATGCTTTACAGATAGGGAAATTCACCAAGATTTTATCTGCAGTATTCTTCTTGCTTTGTACACATTCCCTGGATGATCCAATTCAATCACCCTCCAATTACCACCTAAATGCAGAAAACTTCCCCGAATATATTTCTAACCTTATTTTCTTTGCTGATCACCAGCCCCTATTTCTCTCTGATAAATGTTTCCATTTAAAGAGGTATCAGGAAACTTAACCTTAACATAATACTTAAGCCATTATCTTTGTATATAGCTCCTCCTGAATTCTTGTAGCATTACTAGGTACCATATCCCTCATCATTGGTGTCAACGCTCCAGGTGCAACTGATTTCCAAGTAAAGTCCATTAGCTTTCTCACATCTACCACTTTATAACACAATTGTCACAGATTCACGTTAGGGCCCTGTCATCTGGAACCCTGACCACTTCAATGAATTCCAGATGTACCATTCATCTTCTTTATGATTAGTCAAAATTGTCCAGCAATGCACATCAAACTCACCAAGGCCAATTAAGTGAGTCCTAGGTCCTTTACAGTTAGCATTAGTGGTTACAATGGTTAGAAGCAGGTAGAGACCACCTTCCACCTTCCCACTAGGTGGCGCATGCCAGTCAAAATCAGTCTCAAGTCAAATTCTTCCTTCTTCCTCTCACAATAATTTTTTTTTTTTTAAGATGTATTTACTCATGCATACAAGAGCTGGGGTACAGGCCAGGGATGCAGGGGGTGAGAGGATTCACCAGAGACAGAGCAGGGAACAGAACAGGTTGATCAACCGAAACACACTGCTGAGGGCAGCAGCGGGCGAGTCAGGAGAGGTCTGCATTGCCATGTGGGTTTCTCTCTGGCCAGCTGGGGATTGAACTCATGCTGCAGAGGCTGCAGATTGCTTCATAGTGTGGTGCTTAACCCCTTGCGCCACCAGGGAGGCCCCCTCTCACAATCTTGAAGAACAAAATTCAAAGAGTAACAATATCAGATAGCTTTTCATAAAAGTATGGTCTTTAATAGTAAAACAATAGAGATCTAGACTACTGAAACAAGTAGTTCAAACATAAACTCTCATTTATATGGTCATTGATTGAAAACAATCTGACACTACAGAGCAGTAAACAGTGCTAGCTTAACTGGATATCTACATAGATAAGAGGATGATTCTTCATTTATTCCTCAAACTACACCTTACAGCAATTGAGGAATATTGTACATTAAAATGTAAAACAATAATGCTTCTAGAAGAGAGCTTCCAAATGTGAGAATTTGATGTGTTGGCTCTGAGATGGAGAGGACCATGTGCAAAGGCTACAGAGAGATCTTGAGGAATTAATCTTCCAGCTGACAGTCATCAAGTGTTGGGAACCTCAACCACAAAGAACTGACTTTTGCCAGTTAACAGAATGAGTTAGGAAGTAATTTGTTTCCCAGACTCTCTGGATAAGATCCTAAGTCAAACTGACACTTTGATCCAGTCTTGTGAAAGGAGGAGGAGCAAAATTAGTTAGGTCCACCGGTACGTCTGGCCTATGGAACCATGAGATAATAAATTTATCATGGTTTAAACTACTAATTTAGTGTTAATTTATTAAGGCAACTATAGAAAAGTAATATACACATTTAGAAAGAAATGGAGAACCTAGTGATAAACCCTCATAGTAATCGGTAAACATTATAGTCAGTCAGAATAAATATTTATTGTAATCAGCAAGTCAAGTTTGACCTATGCTTGCTTTCGTAAATTAAATGTAGTTGGGACAGAGTTAGGTCTGCTTGTTTATATATTTTCTGTGGCTGTGTTTATGCTACAGAAGCATATTTGAATAGCTTTGGCAGAGGTATAGAGTAATGAAATACAACAAACTACCAATATAGACATTAATATGGATGAATATCACAAACATAATGGTGAATGAAACTAGGAACAGAAGAATAGTTATGCGTTTGTTTATATAAAATTTACAAAAGGTAAAACAAATCTCTGTTTGCAGGAATCAGGATGACCATAGCCTCTGAAAGGGGGAAGGGAAGAGTAGTGGCTTAGACCTAGGTGTGAAGAGGCTAGTGTGCTACTGCTGGTAATATTATCTTTCTTGGTTTAGATGGTGGTTAATTTGTGCAGCATAATTTGCATATTTTAATGCATCCCATTTAATTCCGCAAAAATAAATGAAAACAGTATTACTATATCATGCCATTTTAAAAAATATAGAAAGAAAGAGAGATTTTTTTTTTAAGGTTCTTAGTAGCATTGAACTAAAAACAAAATATCTTGTATTTAGAATGTCCTCCAGAGTGCTCGCAAGAACTTCCACTCATCTCTAATATCTTGCTCCTTGTTTTGGACTTGGATCAGCCACATTGATATCACCTGGGAACTTGTTAGAAATGCAGACCTCAACTCCACTCAGACCTGCTGAGTTGGAAACTGTATTTTACTAAGATCCCAGATAATTCCTTTACACGTTAAAGTTTGAGCAGTGCTCTTCCTGCGGGCTTGCTCCTTCACATCACCTATCCTACACAAACCATTATATTCCTACATGGTCAGAAGCGGGTCTTGGCACGCACACCCCTGAACTTCTCTGTTCCTGGCGAGACTGCTCTGGAAGCAGACATCCTTGCCCCATGCTGCTTGGGTTAAAGCGCTTTGGTTTCTGTGTCCACAGGCATCACAAGACAGGAGGGCTCACAATTCCTCATTTGCATTTGGATAGACAAATGGACTCCAGATTTATCTTTTTTATAATAAGAAAGGGAACAAATATGAGAAGTTTATTGGTAATAAATATGCCAGCCACTTTCTCTGTCACCTTAGAATTCAGACCCAAAGGGAATATAAATATTTCCATGGATTGTTTTTATACTCTCAAAGGGTCAATTTTTCATTTTCAGAGAGTCAAATAGAATGAGTAAAGTTGTCTCACGGAGTATAAGATCTCCATCATGTAGGAAATAAAACCATCCTTTCTTCTCTAGAAAACTTAGGAAAGGTTGTATATCACAAAACTAGAAGTGGGGAAAAAAATAAGTTTCTGATCTGTTAGAAGAGGAGAATGGGGGAATGTTTTGGCTGGATAATGGTCCTAATGTAGATGACTCAGAGGTTGAAAGTTAAAAAATTGGAGATTTTTAGCTAATTTTTCTGTCATCTGAATGCACCTGTATTTCGTTCTTACACATAACACAGCTTTAGGATGACCATTATGTTCAATATCTTTGCGACTTGTTCCTCCAAATTATAATTTGTCTTGTGTTACTGGAAAAATCAAATCACCCAACAGTGCAAAATTTGAAAGCACAGGCAGCAAGGGAGGAGTAAAGTACCTGAAGCAAAGTAACTAATCCTGCTTGCAAAACACAGTAATGACATATCACGAAACCGATAACTCCATTTTGGCAGAGGACAAACAAACCACCAGAGTTTGGACCTGGATCTGTGTGGCCGAACAGTCAAAATAAGAAATCTTCTGTTAAATTCTGGATTTGAACATTTTGAGATATAAACTCAATTTTGCTAAACCTTCAGTAAAGATATTGAATGAATGAATGAGCGAGGGCGTGAGTGCGTATATATTTTGAAAGTCAGTAAAAGGTGCTAACTTCCATATTAGGGTCAAGATGATGAAAAAAGGTTTGGGGCACACAGGAGGGTACCTATAGTTGAACTGCACTGAACACAGATGTCGGGCATCCAGAACCTGCCACCATCTGCTGGGACCTCAGGACACTTAATACAGTCTAGGGGCACAGCAGATGTCCTGTGACCTCTGGAATCGGGGTTTGAGCCAACACGTAGGGAACAGATTGACTCCATCTGATGTGTGTTCCCTCAACTGAAAAGACAGCATGAAAGTTCCTGCTCAAAAATAATATATTGGTCATATTATATGTAGGAAATTATCTTGGAGCATCTGGGTTTTCTTATGTTTTTATGAATAATAGGCAATTATGCTTTTCAAATTTTTTCACACTCAAGAAAAGAGAATATTGAGTATATTTAATGTATATATTGGAATCCATTTCATTTGCCATTTATTAAAATCATTGTTTTTAAAGAGAAAAGGAAAGTACTTAAATGTGATTCATCTTTTATGTTATGTTGCTTATTATGTGCCCTAAGATACTCAACACAAAGCCAGTGAAATATAGATGTTGGTTTTGCTATCCAAGGGGGAGTCAGTTGATAGATGCAGGAACTCATAGTTCAGGGCTGGTCGTCTAACAACACACAATACAGACACACTTCAGAGGTAATAATTAAAGGCCTGGTTTTGTCCTTATCTCCTAACCACACTGGTCATTTCGCTAACCAGCATAATGATTATTTTTAATAAATTCTTAATGGAGAAGCTGGCAACATCTAATCAGCATAATGGGCATAGGAAATGCTTCTCATTGGTGAAATTCATGGTATTTAAAATATGTGAACTGCTTAAAATACTCAGAGAGGAATTCTTTTCACTTACAGGTGGTACAGCTGCATAGTGTCACCTTGCTAGTGGATGTTTATTTACCACGTACTGCTGAGGTTGTTTGTTTAATACAAACTTATAGGCACATTCCGTCTGCTACTTGGTTGAGGTTGTAGGGAGGAATTGTTTTTCATTTACCTTCAACATTTCAACAGTGACTATTCTTCAAAAGCGAGTAACTAAGTGTTGCTGATGATCAAACTTGCCAAAGTCAGTTTCAGTAATGTATGAAAACTTTATTTACATGAATTTAAAAATTTTTATCAGTGTTTTTCACCAGTCTATTGATACTTGTGAGAGTATGTTCAGACATTGGAGCTGGGGGCTTCTAGTGGCATCCACTTTTGGCAATTCCCTGAGTGACAATAGCTATCATTTCCCAATTTGGTTTCCTGATGCACTTCTGCCCACTTAGGGCTATCCCATTAGTCTCCATCTGTGGGGATATGAAGATTAACCTTGCTCAGTGTTATGTTAGAGATTTGAATTGGAGATCAATGTCCTTTAGGGAAGAGACTATCAATCAATGTCAAACTTTTATTTATTCAACACCCATTGTATGCACCATATTGTTCTAAGTCCTTGAAGAATTATCAGAATTGTGCATGTATTACACACCATGATAGAACTTGTGATCTACAGGAGCACAAAAGATAAAAGGGTGTATTTAATTTTGTTACCTGAAAATAACCTTCAGTGACAGCTGTCTACAGATTCACTCCTGAGGGCTCTAATTGAGACAGTTGATTCTCATGCCCTTTAAAATCTTTTTTTTTTTTTCCCCATTCTTCCTCTATCCTTTCCTTTCTCTCCCACATCTTTTCCTTCTTTCCTCTGTTTCTCTCCCCTTCCTCTCTCCCTCCCTTCTTCTTTTTTTTAATCAAGATTTATTTATTTACACATACAAGACTGGGGCACAGGCCAGAGGTGTAGGTGGTGAGAGGATCCACGAGAGACAGAGTGGGAAACAACAGGCAGATCCACTGAAATACCCTGCTGAGGGGAGCAGCTGGTCAGACAGGAGTGGTCTGCTGTGCCATGTGGGCAGCTCCCTGGCTGACTCAGGGTCAAACTCATGCTGCAGAGGCTGCGGATAGCTTCACAGTGCCATGCTTAACCCTTTGCACCACCAAGGAAGCCTCTCTCCTTCCCTTCTTTCCTTCAATTCTTTTATTCTCCTTTTCTTCATATCATGAAGTTTAAATGACTTCATTTAAACACAAGTATTCTCTCTTCCCCCAGAAGATGACTGTGGGATGCTCTCCTAGGGTAGTGACTCTTTAAGCTCAGGCTAAGGGCAACTCCCCTCTGCCTTCTCAAGTCTTGGTAAATTTCCTAATAGCCCAGAGTCATCTGGACCCTCGCAGTCATGGAAGGTCCTTACCCTTCTCTTGCTTCTTTAAGATTCCAATATTCAGGGGTTTGTATCATGATTCTGCCATACTCAGACTCTATGTCATTGGGTGAATCCTCTATACTTTCTCAACCCCAATTTCTTTATCTATTACATAAGGGCCATAATGTTTACAAAACAATATATACAGTACACTCCCCAACTTTGCTTGTTGCTATCACCTATGCTTTATTTTCACTATAATTCTTTGTTTCTTATTTTATGGAATCCTGAACCTTCCTCTTCACTGAACTGGGATGGCTCGCCTGTGTTTGCCAACTAGCTTTCAGATCCAGGTGTGTCCTCTGACTTAGCATCCTTCTCTCTGCAAAGCACCTAGCTCTACTACCCTACCCTCCCTCAACACACACACACACACACACACACACACGTCTGGAGTGAGCACAGAGGTTTCTGGTTCTTTCTCTAATCTCTAATACTGAGGGTTGTTCACCAGGAGGATTCATTTTACTTAGGAAGATCAATAATTCTTTTATTTTCTCTCAATAGTTATAAATTTTCATAATCCTCTTCCCAGGATACATTAAAGCTTCAGATTGATATCTATCTATATGGGAAGATTTAGAAATCTTAGGCATCAAAGAATTTAAGAATTTAGGACCTAGAGTCATAAAGGCTCACTTCAAATCCTGGCTTTGTTGTGTGAATTTGGGGCAAGTATTCTGATAGTTTTAAACCTTAATTCCAACTCCTCCTATTTAAAGATGGCAAGTTCATGTTGTAGAAAGAGCATGGTCTGGGGATGCAGATACTTAGTTTCAAATCTTGCCTCTACTGTTCATGGATGTACAATTTTGAAAAAAATCTCTCTGCTTCTGTTTCTCAAATATAAAATGGGATAATAATACACAGCAAAGAGTTGTGATAAAGATTGAATGAAATTAGCTCATTTTCATGGCACCTTGGAGATGGCCACTGCTTCAAGATGAACTTGACTATCCCCTTTCCAGCTGCTGTCTACCAGCAACAATTAAATAAGATCAGACATTGAAAAATAACCTATGAATATATTCAACTACAATGACTTTGCAAATGTTATTTCTAGCAACAGAAAGTACCCTCATGTAAGAGTCCTGAGCAGTGTTCAAGTCAGTCAGAGAAGGAAAGAAGAAGAGACTCTCTTCCTTGAACCCGCTTTTGCTCATACTTCTGAACCTCCTGGTCTCTCACTTTCTCTAGATCTCGTGCCTTCCTCATGTATTGCTCCTGGGACTTGCT
The DNA here is from genome assembly GCF_014898055.3 of Talpa occidentalis. Taxonomy (NCBI): domain Eukaryota; kingdom Metazoa; phylum Chordata; class Mammalia; order Eulipotyphla; family Talpidae; genus Talpa; species Talpa occidentalis. Next base: position 49,061,771 of record NW_023605083.1, on the reverse strand, counting down.
TCTCTCTCTCTGTCCTCTTTTCTAGAGCAGCCATTCAGCCTAAACCAAAAATAACAAAATCATTTGTTTTTAAATCTCTCAAATCTTACCATTGAGTGTATATTCCTGTCTCCGATTTTATTTTTAAAATTCAACATCTTTTCTCTGAGAGTCTCCTTTGTAGGAGACATGCCTCAGAGAGCCGTGCCCACTGTGACGAAGTGTGAGGTAGTAGAGTGTGCCTGAGAACCTCCCTGACCACGTTAGCTGGTTCCACAGACAATGGTAAGGTAGTTGGTTGGGTAAGATGCATTTGGTGAGACTGCCAGTGGATTGTGGAAACTGCTAGAAGGGAAGAACTCTGAAAAGAATTATCTCTGTTTTGCTCTTCATGATATGCTCCCAACCAGTCTCAGAAACACGAGCACATAGCGTCACCTGGCTTTCAACCATTAAGAGAACATCCATACATGGAAAGCTGGAACACTTGTGGCGCATGGCTCTGAATAAAGAGTGTGAAAAATGGATTCTTATGAGCCAGGCAAGTTTTATTTAGACATTCTCTCCGAATTTAAACACTGCCATACACAGACTGTTTGAAGAACAATTTTAGGGGTGGGTTTGCACTGTAAATATATCCTGTCTCATTTTATGTTAGAATCTTATAGCTGGATCCTCCAGGCTTTTACAACATTTTTAACAAATGAAACCAACAAACAGAAAAAAACAAAGCTCTGTGTGGATCAAGTTGTGTTGTCATAGCCAATCTAGTTAATGGACTTTCATTTTATAAAGGAAACAGACTCAGGAATGAGAAGTGACTGCTTCACAGAAAGTCTTCAAAGGCAATTATTTTTGATACGCTTGATGATAAGACTCTAGTGTGAAGTCCATTTAATAAGAACCAGTCCAATGTCACTGACCTAAAAGTACACTGATTGAATCTAAGTGTAAATGATTTGTCTAATTCTTCGTTTCCCTTTAAATAGTATTATTTATTCAAACTATTACCATGGCTTTGTGGTTGCAGTGTCTTTAAGCACCTCTGGCTTTGAGTTTGACCTTGTGGTCTGCTTTGGGCAATCAGATATTAGTGTACATAAGCGTAATGTGCAGAAAGATTGGTCTTGCTTTCTGTTGCCGCTGCCGTGAGAACATGCCCCAGATCGATACCAGTACCAGAGAATGCTACCCTGAACCCAACTTGCAACTGAGGACTAAGTAAAGGAAGTTCAGAAAAGATTAACCAATCTCAGTCTGCTGATGTATAAATTTGAAACATTTATTTATTTTTATGTATCATAGGAATTTTTGTGGTTGTGTTTTCTGTAATAATGATTGATAAATGCACTGAGGATTGTGCATCCAACCCAGGCAATTTACATTCTTGATGGATTTCCAATTCCTCCATAGAAGATGTATATACTGTTAGCCAGGGTGACTATAACAAAAAGGACACAGACTGAGTGACTTAATCAACAGAAATTTATATCCTTATATGTTGGCAGGTTTGGTTTCTTTCTTTTTTTTAAGATTTATTTATTTATGCATACAAGAACTGGGGTACAGGCCAGAGGTGTGGGGGTGAGAGGATTCACCAGAGACAGGGTGGGGAACAGAACAAGCAAACAAACTGAAATACACTGTTGAGGGGAGCAGCAGGTGAGTCAGGAGAGGTCTGCTGCACCATGTGGTTCCCCTCCCTGGCTGGGGATTGAACTCGTGCTGCAGTGGCTGTGGATAGCTTCATAGGTTGCGTCTTAACCTGTTGCGCCACCAGGGAGGTCCAGGTTTGGTTTCTTTTGAGGCTTCTCTCTTGACTTGCAGATGGCCATCTCCTTGCTGTGTCCACCCATGGCTTTTCCTCTGTGTCCATATATTTTTGGTATCTGTTTGTCCGAATTTCTTTTTTTTAAATCATTGTCATTCAGATTGGATTAGGACTCATCCTTACTGCCTCGTTGTAACTTAGTCACCTCTTTATTTATTTTTCTTTTCTTTTTTAAAGATTTATTTATTTATTTATACAAGCAATGGGTACAGTCAGAAGCGCGGGAGGGTGAGAGGATTCACCAGAGACAGAGTGGGGAACAGAATAGGCAGACTGATGAAACGCACTGCTGAGGGGAGCAGTGGGTGGCAGGAGAGGTCTGCGTACCATGTGGGACCCTCACCCAGTGGCTGGGGATCGAACTGGTGCTGCCGAGGCTGCGGGCAGCTTCACAGCCCAGCGCTCAACTGTTGCGCCGCCAGGGAGGCCCTTAGTCACCTGTTTAAAGGTCCTATCTCCAGGGCCTCCCCGGTGGTACAAGGGGTTAAACACAGCACTATCAAGTTATTGCCAGCCACTGTAGCATGAGTTCGATCCCTGGCCAGCCAGGGAGCAACCCCTCTCCTGACTCGGCGCTGCTCCCATTAACAGTGTATTTCAGTAGATCTTCCCTGTTCTGCTCCCCACTCTGTCTCTGGTGAATCCTCTCATGGCCACCACACGTCTGGCTTACACCCCAGTTCTTGTATGCATAAATAAATCTTTTTTTAAAAAGGTCCTATCTCCAAACACACTCACATTCTGAGGTACTACAGTTAAGGTTTGCACACATGGATTTTGGGGGACACAATTCTGCTCATGACATTTAAGCTACAATTTGTGCTAACCTGCCAAATCTCATCAGCTGCTGGGACAATCTGGGTAAGTTAAGGCTGATGTGGGGAAGTATTCTGACAGTATTCTGATGTGTGTGAGTGAGTGGGGTAAGTGTTCAACCTTCTGTGGGCATCAGGGTCTGCTCTGACTGTTGTTACAAAAACCTCAGCTTTCAGTCCAGCTATGGAAGCCCTCAGCTGACCAAGATGAAAACAGAATATCTTCCTTGAGCGCCATCTGCAAGAATGCATAACATGTGCCTTAGTAACTTACAATCTTATGTATGTATGCCTCGCATGTGGTTCCCCATACAGCCTTTGCTTTTACGCTGCACAAAACTTGAAGTGGAGTCAGTAGTACTTTGCATTCACCACAAAGAATCTAGTTCCTTTTGTGTACTCTATTGAGTCTCACCCAAGGAGAATGAGAAGAATGTTATCTTCACTCACCCCACTGGCGAACACAGTCTAATAAATATTATCACATTAAATTCTTCATTTTCCCTCTTTGTCATCAGCTTACCTCTCATACTTTGTCACCTTCCCCAATTATGCTGCCAAGAGGTGACTCTCTCCATTAGGTACCACCTTCCTTGGAAGCTTAATTCAGTCTTTCTCCCTTCTCTTGCAGACAACCCAAGACTAGGCAGACTTCTTTCAGTGGGGGGTAACAGATGTGGAAGAGAAGACAATTGTTACTGGACCCTGGGGATGTATAGGGCCTTAGCTATAGCTTGCCCGGCTGTCAATGGTAGCGGCTGAGAAAATAAGTCACAAGCCCATATGTAGCACCAGGAACAAGTCTTTATTATAACAGGAGACACAAACAGCAACAGTGGCCATGTCCCTGGGTTCCAGCCTCAGCGGTGGCCCCATCCCCCGTAAGAGGCTGTGAGTGCCCAGCAAGTGACCACTCCTACCCCCTGCCCCCAGAGAAGCCCTATTAGCTTTTATATAATTTATAGATATAGCTGGCACAGGGTCAAGTTTAAATCTAGTTTACAGAAATACGTGTTTGTGCATGAGAACGATACATCAAGGTTACATATTATTTACCATTTTCTGCACATGTGGGCTACATCTCAAGTCTATAAGGTCTACTAGGTCACCTGTGCTGGAAGGTCATGGTGAAAAACAGTCTGAGAAATCCTGAGAAAACTATGTTTTCCCATGGGCCCTACAGGATGACTCAAGGAGAATGCTTGACATCACTAGGGCACTTTCAGCTGATTACTGACCACATAGCAGTGATAGAAGGGGCATGAAAATTGGATAGAAACCTAAAGCTAGAACATCAGGATTATGTTCAGGGTTTACTTTCCTAGTGCTTCAGAATGATTCACTGGTATGCTCTTCCCTTGATAAGTGTTTATAGGATTGGATGGATGAGGAAAGGTATGTCTGGTTGCTGATGCCACCACTGAAGTAACAGCCAATGCAACCCACTTGCTGGATTGTCAGAAACAGTGATGACTGTTTCCAACATTTCCAACATTTCTTGATAGCAGTGGTTCTGCGTTGCATTTGGAATCACATGGGAAACTTGAAAAACAAAACAAAACAAAACAAAACAAACTCCTGATGCTTACAAAGTGCACCTGATCAAATACTTCAGAAGCATTGGAGGTAAAACCCAGGGATTAGAATTCCATATAGTTTGATCCCATTGTGACCCAAGTTTGAGAACTGTTCTCTAGATCTGGCTACTCAAAATGTGGTCAGTGAATCAACAGCATTAGCATCACCTGAGAGTGTGTTTAGAATACAAGATCTCAAGCCAGCCCAGACCTGGGGAATCAGAATCTGCATTTTAAAGAGATTCCTAGATATATTTCTGGGTGCAAGGGCTGAACTAGATCAGCTGTTCTCACTCTGGCTGCACATTAGTAGTAGGTGGGTGCTTTTAAAATGCTGATGCTCTGGCTGGCAACCCACTTCAGTTACAATCATGCAGGTGAGGACCATTAACCAGGATATTTTTAGATCTCTGCAGGTGATTTAAATTGAGAACCACTGCTCGAGGTTTTGACATTCATCTCAAAAATAAACTTTCCTAACATTCAAATGTCAGACTCTTAAGGGTCTGTGAGCCGTGGTGTCTCCCAATGCCGCAGCGCCAGCGCCAGGAGCGAGGCTTGCATGAGTGGTGTAGATAGAGTCGTTGCAATTTGTACTTCTCCGCTGGTGCTGGCTCATTTGTAGAGTTGCTGTGACTGGGGGGACTTGAAGTGAATTCTAATAAAGGATCAGAATGAATGCCCAGATATTTTATTAAGAAGCTTTAGGAAAAGTTCTGACAAAATGAGAACCAGGCCTGTCCTCTCCTGCAGTTTGGTCTGGGGTGCACTGAATTAGTTGAATTTCTGGGCAGACACTCCATGTTGTGAAGGCCCAAGGCAACTATACATGAGATAGGGATCATGCCACCTTCTTTGGTATTGTTGAATTTTCTTGGCCACACTCTTTAAATATTACCATTTTTGCTAAAAAACAATGATTTTATATTACACTAAATTCATGATATTGCAAGTGATATGGGTTGACTATGTTCATCCCAATAAGATATGTTATAGTCTTACCCCTATATCTCAGAATATGACCGTATTTGGTCTTTATAGGAGTAATCAAGTTAAAATGAGGTCATTAGGATGGGCATCATTTGATATGACTAGTGTGCTTATAAAAAAGGGAAATGTAGGGTCTCCCCCATTGCACAGAGGGTTGAGCACAGTGCTGTGAAGATGTCCACAGCCTCTGCAGGGTGAATTTGATTCCTGGCTGGCCAGGGAGATACCCACATGGCGTGGCAATCCTCTCCTGTCTCGAAAACTACTCCCCTCAGCAGTGTTTTCAGTCTATCTGCTTGTTCTGCTCCCTGCTCTGTCTCTGGTAAATCCTCTCACCCTCCTGTGCCTCTGGCCTGTACCCCAGTTCTTCTATAAATAAATAAATCTTAAAAAAATAAAAAAGGGAAATGTGGATCCAGATGCAGATGCACAGAGGAAGAATGTGAGGACACACAGAGAGAGGGTGGTCATGCAACTGTAGTGAGCTAGCTACATGTTACAGAACACCAAAGATTGCTGGAAAACACCAGAAGCTAAAAGACATAAGGAATGCCTCTCCCCTAAAGCCCATAAAGAGAATATGGCTTTGTAGACACCTCGAGCTTGAAATTCCAGCCTCCAGGATTTGTGAGACTATAGATTTCTGTTGTTCTAAGTCACTTATTTTTTTGGTACAGCAGCCCTAGAAAACTAATAAATTTGTTTTAAGATGACATTGTCCAAAATGAACTTAAAGGAACAAAATTTGGAAGGGAATATTCTTAAATAGAATAGATCTTTTTTAAAAGATTCATTTTACTGATAAATATATATACAGATGCTTAAAATAAAAAGCTGAAGAGCATTGTGCTTAAAGATGCAATATTTTGCAGTTAGCCATGAATGGAACGTACAGCCTTTTGTGGAAATGTGTTTTCCCCTTTGAAATCATTAAAATATACACTTTTGCTCTTTATGTTAGTTTTATGATGCATGTCGGAATTCCAAATTAAATATTGTTTAGATGCTTATGCACCAAGAATTATTTCTCACGGAAACATAAGATCGTGCGTCTTTTCATACTGAGGCAGTGAATCCTTATTCAATGGACAAAGTGTACTTTACAATAGAATTTTATTACAATATCAAAATATTTATTACAATATCAAAATACAAAAGACTATGAATACAGAATGGCCTCTATGTTCTATGAACCCTAAGAGCAAGCACACTGGCCAACTAGATAGCACCTTTTAAAACATACTTATATCTTTTGTTTCATCCTTTGCGTTTGTGTCAGTAGACCTGGCAATGTTAAATCCAAGAGACCTGGCAACCTTTTCAGATTTCCCCTCCCTATAGCCATAGATGAAAGTACATATGCTAACTTTGCTTAGCTTTTTCATCAGTTCCTGAAGTTTTTACAAAGCATGTTGCTGACCAGGAAACTGGGTCAGGCAATTGTTCTGCAATAAAGATGATTCTTTGAAGTGTCTCAGCAGCAGCTTCCCTTGAACAGGAGTCCTGTGGATCATGCTCTTCACAAATTGAGCTTCAGGCCTCAGATATGATTTCTCTGACTTTAATAACAATAATAAAAAAAGAAAACTTTGTCCTTTTTTTCTATCTGCCTTTGGGCCTTCTGATTGATGAATCTATTGACTTAAACAGAGTTTTAAAATTTGCTTTTAAAAATATAACCACTTCCTGAGATATATTTGCAAAGAAAGGCTATGTCTTGAAACTCTAGGAAGCTAGTACATAAGAAACACTGCCACGTGGCCATAGGCTGCCCACCACTGACTTAGGTAGAATCTCTAAATGGTGATTTGATTGCAGCTTGAACAGAATTTGATCTTTCAGAGTCAGATGTATTTTTCCAGTCTTTGGGATTTCCCATTAGCCCTCAACAGAGGCATTTTCTTCCCTTAATTCACCAGTCAAGACAGAAATAAGTTGTGGTTTTATTTTGATATAAACTGACAGCATTAGCATATTCAGAATGAAATATGTATAACTCACAGGATCAGGATACCTTTTAGCAGGGACATGAATTATGAATCAATGAAAGAAGCTGTCACCAGCTATGTTACCTTGATATTAATAGCATGAACAGTCAATGTGGGAAGTATCTGGGGCACATTTGCCATCAAACCCATCTTGTCTTTCAAGAATGAGATAGAGACAGAGGAGAGAGGGAGGAAGAGAGGGGTGGACAGAGGGTGGGAGAGTGCATTGGTGCTATCGAGGGATAATATTTCTTTTAACATCCAGTGGAATTCAGATAACCCACTTAGAGTCCCAGACTAATGCAGGTTCACTCAGATCAGGCGGCCGGAGCAGAGTTATTGCCAGATTAACCTCCATGGTCTATGGATGTACTCTATGGCCCCTGCTACTTTTTGTATGACATGAGAACAAGATGGGTTTAAATAGCTGAAAAAAATCAAAAAAAGACTACTATTTTCTGAAACATGAAGAGTATATAAATTCAAATTTCAGTGTTCGTATAAAGTTTTTTTAGAACATAGCCATAACTATGCTTTCATGCAAAGTCTATGGATTGCTTTCACACTATTATGAAGAGTTGAACAATTTTACAGAGACTGTTTGACCTACAAAGTCTAAAATATTTACTATCTGTCCTTTAGCAGAAAAAGAGCTCACTGACTCCTTGTATATTTAAACACATGCATTTATATAAATGCACATGTGTTTATTTAAACATCTGTCTTCTCTCTCCTCACCTAAAATTCTCCTTACATACAAAAGCATACATTTTGCTGATGTTCTTGTTTTCTTTCTTCTAAGAAAATTAATATAAACCCTGAAGCATAGTAACTAGACTACCCATCCCCTTTCCCCATTCTCCCTAACTTTAATAGTTAAATACAAAAGAATATTTCACTTTATCATGGGCATTGATAAAACTCAAGTGCTTGATATTTACTCTGACTGGCAGGGCAGTATATTCACCCAGGTTTGGGCCACAAATATATCTGGTATCCCCATAATAGCAACTTCAAAGGTGATATAAAAATGCTAGCAGTAAATATATTAAAGCCTTAAATGCACATCCGAGGTAACAGAATTCATTTCCTATCATCTGCAGTCAAAAAGCAACTTAAATTCAGGCTTTCAACTGGGGATTATTTAAGCTATATTTTAAATGATTATTCAAGGAAGAGCTTAAAGATCATTACTTCCAATGGGAACATTTTGATCCTATAACTGAAGACCCTTTCATTTAATTTTTATAAATGACTGACTGGAATCTGGAAGTAGCCAACTTCACTCAATTTGACAAATGTCTCCCATATGGCATGATATAATAAAGGCTAGAGCTGGTCTTTGTTCCTGGTTCTTAGCACTGAGCATCAAACACCTTTGGGATTTTCCTGGTAGAAGTGTCTTTCATATTCATAATTAGCCACTTTCCACCGTACCTGAGTTTATAGCAAAAAAGTGACCAATGGTTGGGTTCTTAGATAGTTGCAAGGAAGAGTCTTGCCACACTCAGAGAGACCAAGAACATGATTAGAAGTTTGGAATTCTCAGCTCCATCCCCACTCCCAACTTCCAGAGAGAGATGTTGGGCTAGAGATTGAATTTAAACACGTGATCAGTGATTTATAGTCAGTCATGCCTACCTACTGAAACCTCAATAAAAACTGAACAAAGAGACTTAGAAAGCTCACCGGTCAGTGAACATATCAATGTACTGGGCGGGTGGCTTACTCTAAGTCCAAAAGCAGGGAAACTCTGCATTCTTCTTCCCCAGAATGTGCCCTGTATATCTTTTCCTTTTGGAGATTACTAAATGATATCTTTTTCAGTACATAGATAATTATGAGCACAGTGCTTTCACTGAACTATGTGGATGATTCTGGTGTATTATTAAACCTGAAGAGCTCTATGAAAATCGTCATATTTGTAGCTCAGTGGACAGCAGTGCAGTTTGGGGACACTGGGGACCTGTGGCTGGCATCTGGAGCGAGGCAGTCTGATGGGACTAAGCCTTTACCTATGGTCTAGGCTAACTCCAAGAAGTTAGTGTGAGAATCTAATTGAACTGTTTGACACCCAGTTGGTGTCACAGAAATTGTTGCTGGAATGCTTATGATAACTATGGGCCGGCCCCAAAGCTAGGTGCTATGGGTAGAAAGATGCTAAGCAGTTCTCATTCACAGAGAGCTCACAACCTGGCTGTATAAGTTTCCAATATTTTCAGATTGTGATCTTAGCATAAGAACACGAGTCTCCTCTCTTAAGAAAGGGAATAGAGGAGTAAAATATAGGGAGGAAGCAAAGGCTTTTGGCTTTAGCTTTTGGTTTCACATTGCAACCTCAGAAAGATAAGGCTCCATTTGTGTGGCCACCCTATAGCTAGCTTCCTGTGTGTTAATTCTCATTTGTTATTGAGTTTGTGCTCTTGGGATATTCTGCAGATTTGTATTCTTAGAAGATCCATCTACAAGATCTTTGTAGTGGGTGAAAACTGAACACTAGGAAAAGAGGGAAAATTTTCCCTAAAGTGAGTGAATCCAGAAGCCCTCACTGGAGCTAGTTATTCACTGGGGTTCAGTGAGTGTCTGCAAATCATTTGTAAAGAGCAGTGTCCTTCCTAATGAGAGGCTGGACATTTAGGATAGAAAGCAGAGTGAATGGGGTAGGTTATAACACTGAAGAGGGAACTCAGAGCCAATAAATACAGTCCTGGACTCTAATTCATGTTGGAGAAAGGTAATTATCATTAAAGTAATTTCTAGTACGAGATGGATAGAATTGAGAGGAGAAGGAAGAGGGCCAGGAAGGGAGAAGATGTTGGCGAGAGAACAAAAGGCCCACAGCAACAAAGCTATAAGAAAACCTGCCAAAAAGAGTTTCATCAGTACTATCCTAGCTAAGTAGAAAAGAATTTAATCTAGGATTTAGGAATTTAGGAAATTGTGGTTGGTCTGGAGGATGTGGGCTCCCACCTGGGCCTCTCAGTAATGCCTCCCAAGACAATGTTGCAGAAATAACACACCCAGGTAGCAGCTGCTGCCATGAGCGAGCCAGGGACACCACTAGAACTACAGTGCTACTGCTGGAGTCCAGAACAGAAGATGGTCACAAGTCTGAGAAAGCTTCAGCCTTACTGCAAGATGATATCACACAAGCCACCCCCTCTGTCTCCATCCTCACCCCACTTAATTCAGTGTAAATGGTTGGAAAACCTAAATCACATCTGCAATCCAGCTACCAGAATATTTGGGAAATGTAATTCATGTTTTTACTAGCGTCTTCTAATTTATAGATGAAAATTAGAGTAGCTACTAAAAAAATGAACCGATCAACTTTAACTCCTATGGCATGGGTGAACGTGTACAAGATATTAGGACTTAGTCTTACCGTCAAAAACCTTTGCTTGAGAAACTTGGCCATTCTGATGGTTTCGGTAGTTTTGATAGCTATGTGAGGGTATGCAAAAAATGAAATCTCAGTCTATATCTGAGGTAGAATTTACAAGATTGAGTGAGGGTTTGGTGGAAGTGGGGGTGGAGGGTGCTACCTGCAGAAAAAATATCACACAGCAGTAGGGAACAGGGAATGAATTGAGGGTAGGAACTTAATGTTCATGAAGTTATGTTCATTGTCTTTACAATAATCTTTGAGTAAGATACTATTAATATCCATCTTATAGTTGAGAAAACTGAGATACAGAAAAGTCAATAATTTACATTAAGTTGATTCAGCTGTTAAGTGGCTAGGGGGAAGTTCAAACCCTACTGTAGACTGCAGACTTGAGCTCTTGACTGCCTGCTGGGCTGCAGCCACAGGTGAGAACACTTGACACTACTTTCATTCAGTCTGGAGAAGACAATTAGAGAATGGACTCAGAGTGAGGAGATACAAATTGACATTTTAGGTTGATTTGAATGGAATTGGCCAGGCAAACAAGTTGGGGATCACTTGTGAGAGGGAGAAGAGGATTAGTATAGATACAGGCCCACAAGGCAATTTTGGGGATTTACAAGTCATTCTACATGGTACAAAGTGGGGTGGGAGGGTGTTAAGTATTGGTGAGAGGAAAGCTCTCTACTGGCAGAGGAAAGCTTGGTACTTGGCAAGGAATTTTAACCAAAATCAGAATCATGGTAGGGGCTTAAGGAAATGTGAGATAAGATCCTTTAGAACAGACTGTCTGAAACTATCTTACACGCAGGGCACTGATCATAGAACAACTCCCTAAACCAAAGTAAAACCATTACCTGCTATTTCTTGGCAAGAATTCAATAGCATATAGGTTAAATGTTAATATAAAACAGCCCAATTTTTAAAACTCATTAAAGATTTCAATCTCCCATTGGCTGCTTTCTGGCACTAATCAAAGACTACCTGACATCCAGGGAAATCTGAGACATACTATAAACAATCATGACTTTGCAATTTCAACTCTCAACCTACCCCTGTATCCAGTTAAATCGAGAAGGTTCTCATGATTTTTTTCACATATAGAAACTGAGGCGCATTGATGAGATCTGGCATAGACTATATTCTATACCCGTTTCAAAATCTGATTGTGGGCTAGCCTTTCTCCTCTAAAATCCATAGATTAAGAGATAAAAAGGATGTATTGACTCCAGATGGTTGCTAAGGCAACTTCAGGAAATGAACAGTCCATTCCATTTCTCCCTGTTTTACTTCTGCAGCTGAATCAAATAAACTACATGCGACCTATAATCTAAAAAATGGAGGTGGAAGGTGTATTCAAAAGTCATATTGTGCAAGGATTTTGCATGCAACCTCTGGATTCAGCAATGCATGAATTCAAATATTGGCCTCAGCACTTAACAGCTAGATGACCTTGCATAAGATACTTAACACCCCTCCAAGACTCCATTTTTGCATATGTATAGGGCAAAAATAGTACCTCCTTTAAAATGTGTGAGAGAACAAAGAAAGAATTTACAAAAATGATTAGTAGTATCTATCAAAAAATAACTACTAAATGAAACATTTGCTTATTTTTGTTGTGCAAAAAGAAGGAAATGGCACGAGCTATCCAAATTTCTACTCTCTCAGGATCTATCACTAGTCTATGATCACCGTAGGATTATGACATATCTCACAGAAATAACAAAAGTGTTCTAAAATTTATGTGGAATCACAGAAGATCCCAAATAGCCAAACCAATCTTAATAAATAAGGATAAAGCTGGAGACATAATATAGCCTCTGCTCAAACTATACTACAAAATGATAGCAATCAAAACAATATTGTCCTAGCATAGAAACACATATAGCTCAATAGAGGTGAACAGAAATCCCAGAAACAAATACACACATATATGGTCAACTAAATTATGAAAATGGATCTATGAACACACAATGGAGAAATGATAGTCTTTTCAATAAATAATGTTGGGAAAATGATACCCATGTACAAAATAATGAAATTTGGCCTCTATGATAAAACAATAAAATTGAACCATCATACACACAGACCAACTCAAAATGGATTAAGGTGTTGTACATATTCTAGAAGCCATAAAACTGCTAAGACATTGGTAAACATTATTGACATTGGCTTTGGCAATGATATTTTTTTGATATGGCACCTATCATATAAGCCACAAAAGAAGAAACAGATGAATAGGACCACATTAAACCGAAGGTAAAAAGGTCATTTATGAACTAGGAGAAAATATTTGCAAGCAACATATTTGATAAGGGTCAATATCTAAAATAAACAAGGAACTCATATAACTAAAAGGCAAAATCAGCAACAATAACAACAAATAATAATAATCTTATTCAAAAATGGGAAAAGAACCTGAACATTTTTCTCAAGAAGACATACAAATGACTGGCAAGTACATGAAAATGTGTTCAACATCACTAATTATGAGGAAGGTGCAAATCAAAATCACAAGTAGATATGACCTCAAACTCAGGAGAACGCCTGTCATCAAAAAGATGAGAGAGCAAATGATGGCAAGCATGTGGAGACAAAGGAATACTTATACACTGTTGGTGGGGATATAGCCCGTATAGCCCAAAATTCAACAATCTCACCTTTGAGTACATCTGGCTATACCTGTAAAGGAAACAAGCTCATTATTGTTTTGTTTTTTTCCCTGTATAAACACCTACTTTTATTTATTTATTTATTTTAAATAAATTTTATTTTTATATTCCCCATACAATTGCAACCCCCTTATTTTGACCCCAATCCCTCCCCTCCCCGTCCCCCATCCCCCATAGAGTGTCTCTGGTTCATAGTTGTTTGTTGATTTTGATTTTCACTTTCTTATAGTTGTTCATTTTCTTGGTCCCTTATTTAAGTTTTCTAGATTCCTGCTATGAGAGAGACCATCCGGTATTTTTCTTTTTCTTTCTGGCTTATTTCGCTGAGCATGATCCCTTTCAGCGCCATCCATGTTGCTGCAAATTGCATGTGCTTATCTTTTTTGAATGCTGAGTAATATTCCATGGTGTATATGTACCACATCTTCTTGATCCAGTCATCTATTTTTGGCAAGCTAATTATCTTGAAGGGATTTCTGTACTCCCACATTCACAGCAGTATTATTCACAATAGCTGAGGTATAGAAACAACCTTAGTGTCCATCAGTGGAGGAATAATAAAATGAAATATTTTCTTAACTTGTCTGCCCTAACTAATTTAGCATTATAACCCTCCAGGTTCATCGATGTGTTGCAAATGACAGGATTGCCTTTTTTAAAGACTGATGTGACATAGAGGTCTTCAAAAATTTTATAAACTGATGTTCTGGGTCTTGGTACCCTGTTAAAAATGACAGTCCTCTGCCCCATTTCCCAAGTAGAAACAAGGAGAAAGCATGCTGATGTGTGAGTGGCCTTCTGGGCCATCTCCTCCATTTATTTGCAGTATGGTTGGAACCTGAATAAATTATGATAATGTATTAATTTTACAGAAATCCTCTAAATGTTGGTGTCAGATGTGGGCAGGTAGTTTTGAGCAATTATGACTTTAGTACTTATATGTAGAGGAAATATTGAGTTGCAAAGTGGGATGACAAGAATTTGGAAAGTGGCAGAGGTTAGCTGTTTTTGATCAGTCTGCAAAAGCATAATTTCAGACACCACATATATCTATGCATGTTAAGTTTTTTCAGGATGTTTCATGAATTCTTGGGAATGCAAATGCTGAATTATGCTAACTTAGAAACTGATAGAAGTAACTCTTAAGCAGTAGTGCTGAATCACAAATCAGAATTTTAATGCTGATGGTGAAAAATCAGTCAATAAATGTTTATTTTATGGGATCTTTACTTCATCAATCAATTGTTCTTTTTATTTGCAAGAAACAGAATGAAGCGAACAATGAGACACAATGGAAAAGGAGGGATTTCAGATTGCAAAAGTGGAAAACACTTGAACATGCATTCAGATGAGAGTAGGAAAGCATACATCAAAGACTTTGTGATGCTAATCTGGATTAGGAATGACAGTGTATGATTTCATCAGCCTGAAATAAAACACCCTATCTAAAGCCCGGAGCATGTACCTTTTGATGGATTGCATCCTGAGATCTTTTAAGGTGAGTCTCTGACATCTGCACTGTTATCTGCATAGCAACCTATATGGGGACTTTGGGACATTTGCATGTGAGGGAAGTAGGGATAAATCATCTCCTGAAATATTGGAAATAAAATATAAAAAAGGAAAGATTTAGTAGATGACTAAGTCTATAAAGGGAGCTGTAAGTCTGGGGTTTTGCAGTGAAATTTTGCACGATGTTGTACACTTGAAGATTTTTTCTTTTTAAGTGGATCTTTCTCAGACATATCTGAGTATCTGAATGGTCTTATGCATATTCACTTTTAACAAGCTCCTCCAGAGGGAAGGAAGCAGACTTTTTGAGCCATATTCTGAGAAGCAGATCTAAGATTTGGGATGGCATATTTGATGGTCAGCATTGCCTACTGTCACATTACCAGTTAAAAGCAGTCTGTACCCACTGCAGCATGAGTTCAATTCCAGGCCAGGGAGCAACCCACATGGCACAGCAGACCCCTCCTGACTCACCTGCTGCTCCCCACAGCAGTGTATTTAAGTCCATCTGCCTGTTCTGTTCCCTACTCTGTCTCTGGTGAATCCTCTCACTCCCTACACCTCTGGCCTGTATCCCAGTTCTTATATGCATAAATAAATAAATCTTAAAAAAAATGTGTTTCTGAAATCACCATATTTTTTTCCTTATGAATAGGCAGAGATAGTTCTGCTTTTCCCCATACCCTGGCTGAATTAAATTTGATATAACTACCACCCTATTCCAGTTTAATGGCACCTATTGGAATGTAGCAACCATATTGGAATGTAGCAACTGTCCAGTAGTGAGGTTGTAATAAAATGGACATGAACATAGATGATGACTTAGAAATAATAAAAATTTAGAGCTTAATTTAATCATAATAAGAAAGACATCAATGTCACGTTTCCATTTGACTATAACTTCTGGTTTAGTCCAAGTCTTCTATAAATGCTCACATGTTCTTTCCTACCCATTTTAAAGACCTGAATCCTTTCAGTTCTGAGAGATATCTGAGATGCTTCCAACAAAATAAGAAAAACTAAGTCCAAGGAATAACTTATTTTTCCATACAATCATCTGCATTCTCTGTCTAGCTCCAAATACTCTAAAATTTAAATAGCTCTAAATACCCTTAATTTAAATTCTTTGCTTTAAATTGTCCTCAATGGAGGACCATAATTTTGGAAAGCCAGAAGTTTGGAAGTAAAGATTTTGGCAGTTTTTACACTGATTACCTTCAGAGTAAGAATAATGATATGAGCTGAATTTAAAAAAAAATGGATTTGCATGAAACTCAAGCTCAGTTTTCTATGAGCATACAAAATATTGTTCATATTTCAGTGAGAAATCCCTTTGCCTTAAGTGATATGATTAGTTTAATGAAATCCAGCTATTTATGAAATAATGGAAGGAAACTTATTAATAAGACCCTTGGCCCAGAACATTTGCAAAAGTGTCAGTTAGCGAGGGGGCAAAGGTGATGTGGCTGACAGGGTCATTGCCACTGAAAGCCTGGGGAACAGACACAGAAGGTCAAAACTGTACCCACGCAGAATAAAAATGAGAAAGGCGGCATGGTACCACACATCTGAGTAATGAAATCAGGGGAACAAAAGTTAAGCTATTAAAATGGCAAAGATTGAAAAAACAAAAACACAGAAAAGTAAACAAAGCTTGTCTGTCCTGCTTCATGCTGCTGTAGGTCTGAAATGTATCCATAGCTCTAGAGGGGGACTCAGGGCTACTGATACAGGACTTAAAAATTAACCCTTCCTTCAGACACAGTAATTGGGTGAAAGAAATATAAATGTTTTCTTGAGTTTGTTCCAAATTTTTGACCTTGTAAATCATTGCTTCAGATTGGGACTTCCTTCTAAGGACAAATGTTTGAATTTCTGTCTCCCACATGACTTCTATTACCAGAATCTTTATGTTTGATTTTTTTCCAACACTTTCCATGTTTCCCCTAAAACTTAATCCAAAGTAACAGAAATTCTGATTCCTGAATAGAGAAATGGCACATAATTATGGGAGTACAGGCAGGGGCATATGGTTTTTTAGGGTAGGTTCCAGTACTGGAATGAGATTCACCCCCCTTACACATTGAAGAATAAAGAGAAGACTCATAAATAATAAACCATTCTTCAAATATCTGAAAGTCTCCAACAGGAAGCAAATATGGATTAATTCTGGAAGGCCTTAACGGGTCATATCAACCCCCTCAAATTATACAGAGATTTTTTTGCTTTAGTAGAGTGAGGATATTTCTAAAAGTTAGAATATTTTATAGGCACCATGAATCTCTTTTTTTATTGTTGTTCATTTATTGCTGTAACTTTGGTTTACAACACTGAAGATGATTTAGGGGTTTAGGTTCAGGCCTCCTCAGATGTATCACCTCCCTAAACCCACCACCATCGGGTCTCTTCACAGATTTGTCCCCCACCCTCCATCCCTGCCAATTCTGCAGTTTTCTAGGATTTGTTTTGGTTTAGTTTTGTGTGTTCCTTCATTTTGCTTCTCTATATTTTATATATGAGAAAGAGAATGTTTAACCATACAGATTGACTATCACTGTGTTTTGGCAAAAAACTAAGAAGCACTGCTTGGATAACTGGAAAAATGACCATTTCTGGTCTTTTCAACCCTGGGATTATATTATTACATTATACTGTGATTCTAATAGGCCATAAATAGCCGGATCACAGAAGCATTCTTCAGATTTTTTTTTTTTGTGTGTGTGTGTGTGACCCTCTCCAGCGGCCGGGGAATGAATCGGCCTTGAAGAGGCTGTGGGCAGCCTCACAGCCCAGCGCTCAACCGCTGCGCCACCAGGGGAGGCCCCATTTCTTTAGATTTTTACATGATAAAAACAGTTCCAGGGCCTCCCCGGTGGCGCAGCGGTTGAGCGCTGGGTTGCGAAATTGCCCGCAGCCTCTGCAGCACCAGTTCGATCCCTGGCTGCTCCCCAGGAGGGTCCCACATGGCGCGCAGACCTCTCCTGCCGCCTCTGCCCTCCTCAGCAGTGTACTTTGGTCCTTCTGCCTGCTCTGCTCCCTGCTCTGGCTCTGGTGAA